>NC_092055.1:89525229-89748210 GCF_003086295.3 Arachis hypogaea | reverse complement strand
TGAAGCTTAAACGTGCTTCCACAAAAGGCATCACTGGAAGTGTCTGGCGTTTAAGCTGCAGTTTAAGCTTAAACTGCAACTTAAACGCCACTTTGGAAAAGGTTTCTGGGCCAAAAATATTGCAGTTTAAGTTAGCTTTGAGCACAAACATTAACTTAAACTTACTCTGGTATGAAACCCAATTGAATATCATGGTTTATGGGATTGGGCCTGAAGGATTGATGAGTCTGGAATTTCAATTTGTTGAGTCATGTGTCATTACTTGATTATCACTAAGTTGGCTCAATGAATGTTACAGAATGTGGATCAGCAGCCTCATCAAGATTATGGATCATAAACCCAAAGCAAAAGAAAGCAGGGAGAGGCCTCAAAGCCCAAAAAAACACAACAGAAGCTCAATAAGAAAGTGTATAAATAGGATAGAATTTAAGTTAGAGGACTTTAACCTTTCATTTTGGAAGTTTTCATACTTTGTAATTGAATTCAGAGCTATGACTCACTAAACCCCCTTTCATTGGGTTAGGGAGCTCTATTGTAATTCAATGAATCAATAATAGTTTATCTTCTTCTTCAATCTTTTCTCTTGAATTTTGTTAGAAAGCTTCTCGATCTAATTCCATTGGGTAGTTGTCTTGGGAAAGAAACTACCCATAATTGGAATCCTTCGGAACCTTGGGAAAGGAATGGAGGATTCATGCTAGAGAAGCTTTCTCACAGTGAATTGGATTGGGGTTTGGATGGATATTGTGACATGTAATCCTACCAAATTGTGGTTCATGAAACTGTGTGGTATAATCAGTGATCGAGCATCATCTCTTCTTATGAACATTTAACCAAGGATTGGAATTTGTTTGTTTTTAGAGAGAATTGGTGAGCCAAGGGATTGGGATCCAATCATATAAGATTGCCAAGCAAAATTCAATGAACGCATTGGTTGAGGAAGAGATAAAATGTTTTGATTCGGAGATCTCAATATCTCCTATAACCCAATGAATTCCCCATTTCTGATTTCCACTTTCTCTTTACATTCTACAACTCAATTCATGCAATCACCCCCATTCCCTTTTAATTTCAGCAATTTAGCTTCTGCTCTTTAATTCATGCAATTTAAGATTTCGCATTTCAATTTCTTTCCATTTACGTTTCCCGCCAATTTTACATTCCGCAATTCTCATCTAATTCTTGATTCCGCTCAACTAGACACACTTCTAATCCGAATTGCTCATTCAACCAATCCTTGTGGGATTCGACCTCACTCTATTGTGAGTTTTTACTTGACGATAACCGGTGCACTTGCCGGAAGGAATTTTGCGATCGTGCATTTCCTAAATCGTGCATAACTAGTTTATGCGCATCACTAAACCAAGCTGTCCTAACCATGTGCTTGTGGTGTGTAGGTGTCAAGTGAAAACTTGAGACTGAGCGGTTAAAGTCAAGGTCCAAAGCAAAAGAAGAGTGTGCTTAAGAACCCTGGACACCTCTAATTGGGGACTTTAGCAAAGCTGAGTCACAATCTGAAAAGGTTCACCCAATTATGTGTCTGTGGCATTTATGTATCCGTGGTAATACTGGAAACAAAGTGCTTAGGGCCACGGCCAAGACTCATAAAGAAGCTGTGTTCAAGAATCATCACACTGAACTAGGAGAATCAATAACACTATCTGAACTCTGAGTTCTTATAGATGCCAATCATTCTGAACCTCAATGGATAAAGTGAGATGCCAAAACTATTCAAGAGGCAAAAAGCTACAAGTCCCGCTCATATGATTGAAGCTATGTTTCATTGATAGTTTGGAATTTATAGTATATTCTCTTCTTTTATCCTATTTGATTTTCAGTTGCTTGGGGACAAGCAACAATTTAAGTTTGGTGTTGTGATGAGCGGATAATTTATACGCTTTTTGACATTGTTTTTAGTATATTTTTAGTAGGATCTAGTTACTTTTAGGGATGTTTTCATTAGTTTTTATGTTAAATTTACATTTCTGGACTTTACTATGAGTTTGTGTGTTTTTCTATGATTTTAGGTATTTTCTGGCTGAAATTGAGGGACTTGAGCAAAAATCAGATTCAGAGGTTGAAGAAGGACTGCTGATGCTGTTGGACTCTGACCTCCCTGCACTCAAAGTGGATTTTCTGGAGCTACAGAACTCGAAATGGCGCGCTTCTAATTGCGTTAGAAAGTAGACATCCAGGGCTTTCCAGAAATATATAATAGTCCATACTTTGGCCAAGAATAGATGACGTAAACTGGCGCTCAATGCCAGCTCTCTGCCCAAATCTGGCGTCCAGCGCCAGAAAAGGATCCAAAACCAGAGTTGAACGCCAGAAATGGATCAAAACCTGGCGTTCAACTCCACAAATGGCCTCTGCACGTGGAATGTAAAGCTCAGCCCAAGCACACACCAGGTGGGCCCCGGAAGTGAATTTATGCATCAATTACTTACTCATGTAAACCCTAGTAGCTAGTTTATTATAAATAGGACCTTTTACTATTGTATTAGGTATCTTTGATCAGTTGTATGCTATCTTAGATCACGTTTGAGGGCTGGCCTCTCGGCCATGCCTGGAATTTCACTTATGTATTTTTAACGGTAGAGTTTCTACACTCCATAGATTAAGGTGTGGAGCTCTACTGTTTCTCAAGGATTAATGCAAAGTACTACTGTTTTCTATTCAATTCATCTTGTTTCGCTTCTAAGATATTCATTCGTACTTCAATCTGAATGTGATGAACGTGACAATCATCATCATTCCCTATGAACGCGTGCCTGACAACCACTTCCGTTCTACCTTAGACTGAATGAGTATCTCTTAGATCTCCTAACCAGAATCTTCGTGGCGTAAGCTAGAATGATGGCGGCATTCAAAAGAATCCGGAAGGTCTAAACCTTGTCTGTGGTATTCCGAGTAGGATTCAATGAATGAATGACTGTGACGAGCTCCAAACTCGCGATTGCGGGGCGTTAGTGACAGACGCAAAAGGATAGTAAATCCTATTCCAGCATGATCGAGAACCGACAGATGAATAGCCGTGCCATGACAGGGTGCGTTGACCATTTTCACTGAGAGGATAAGATGAAGCCATTGACAAGGGTGATGCCTCCAGACGATTAGCCATACCGTGACAGGGCAATGGATCATTTTCCCGAGAGATGACCGAAAGTAGCCATTGACAGTGGTGATGTATCACATAAAGCCAACCATGGAAAGGAGTAAGACTGATTGGATGAAGATAGCAGGAAAGCAGAGGTTCAGAGGAACGAAGGCATCTCCATTCGCTTATCTGAAATTCTCACCAATGAATTACATAAGTATTTCTATCCCTATTCTATTAATTATTATTCGAAAACACCATTATCAATTTATATCTGCCTAACTGAGATTTGCAATGTGACCATAGCTTGCTTCATACCAACAATCTCCGTGGGATTCGACCCTTACTCACGTAAGGTATTACTTGGACGACCCAGTGCACTTGCTGGTTAGTTACACGGAGTTGTGAACCATGGTCTTGGCATCATGTTTTTGGCACCATTTCCAGGGAAAGAAAGAGCAATGAATTTTACATAATTAAAGTGTAATCACGATTCCGCGTACCATCTGGGCGTTCAGCGCCAGCCTTCCACCAAATTTCTGGCGTTTTAGCGCCAGAGTTATTTTTCCCTGGGCTCTTTCTGTCCTCAGGTGAATTTTGGGTGGTTTGCTCATTTCTTGGCTTTTTGCTGCCTTGAGGTGGGGTATTTAATGTTTTCCCACTTCTTAATTGAACTGCTTGGCATTCTTCTGTTATTTGTCTTGACAGCTGCTGCTTTGTTTGCCTAAACTGTTCTTCCATATGCATATTAGCCATTCTTGTCTCTTGTAGCCTATCTTTAAATTCGGCTAACTGCTTTGTTAGAAAGTCCAATTGATGATTGAATTCAGTAGCTTGTTTCACAGGGCTTAGTTCAGCAGTTACTGTTTTAACCTCTTCTTTCATGGAAGGGTCACTGCTTAGGTACAGATGCTGATTCCTGGCAACTGTATCAATAAGCTCTTGAGCCTCTTCAATTGTCTTTCTCATGTGGATAGATCCACCAGCTGAGTAATCTAGAGACATCTGAGCTCCTTCTGCAAGCCCATAATAGAAGATGTCTAACTGAATCCACTCTGAAAACATTTCAGAGGGGCATTTTCGTAGCATCTCTCTGTATCTCTCCCAGGCATCATAAAGAGATTCATTATCTCCTTGTTTAAAGCCTTGGATGTCCAGCCTTAGCTGTGTCATCCGTTTTGGAGGAAAGTATTGATTCAGGAATTTTTCTGTCAGCTGTTTCCATGTCCTTATGCTGGCCTTAGGTTGGTTATTTAACCACCTTTTGGCTTGGTCTTTTACAGCAAATGGAAACAGTAATAATCTGTAGACATCCTGATCTACTTCCTTATCATGTACTGTGTCAGCAATCTGTAGAAACTGTGCCAGAAACTCTGTAGGTTCTTCCTATGGAAGACCGGAATACTGGCAATTTTGTTGCACTATGATAATGAGCTGAGGATTCAACTCAAAGCTACTGACTCCAATGGAGGGTATGCAGATACTACTCCCATATGAAGTAGTAGAGGGGTTAGCATATGACCCCAGAGTCCTCCTGGACTGTTCATTTCCGCTTAGGTCCATGACAAAGAAAGGAAGATGATGTAAAATAAAAAAAAATATTTTTATTTATTTAATTATTTATTTATTTCGAAAACAAAATAAATCAAATTAAAATAAATAAAAAAAATGAGTGAAGATTTTCGAAAAATTGAGGAGAGAGAAAGTGGTTAGGAAGTTTTGAAAAGGATATGATAATTTTTGAAAAAGGTTTTAAATTTTAAAATAAAAATCTGAATTTTAGAAATAGATTTCGAAAATTTGCTTTTAAAACAGAGAGAAAAGATATTTTTGAATTTAAAGAGGAGAGAGAAAAATAATAAGATAGCACAAGATTTAAAATTTTTAGATCTGATGCTCCTTGTTTTCGAAAATTTTTAAGGAAAAAAAACACTAAGGAACACCAAACTTAAAAATTTTAAGATCAAGACACTAGGAAAATTCAAGAACACTTTGAAGATTCACAGGAACACACGAACACGAAGGAAGAACACCAAGCTTAAAATTTTTAGAAAACCAAACTAAAATTTTTGAAAAACACAGAGAAATCAACAAGAAAACACCAAACTTTAAGTTTGGCACAGGATTTAATAGAAAAATTATTTTTAAAAAAGGTTTTAATAAGAAAATAAGGATTCTAAAATTTTAACACGACAATAATACGAGAATCTAAACAAAAAGAGAAATTTTTCCTAATCTAAGCAACAAAATAAACCGTTAGTTGTCCAAACACGAACAATCCCCGGCAACGGCGCCAAAAACTTGGTGCACGAATTGTGAATCACACTTTTCACAACGCGTACCACTAACCAGCAAGTGCACTGGGTCGTCCAAGTAATACCTTACGTGAGTAAGGGTCGAATCCCACGGAAATTGTTGGTTTGAAGCAATCTATGGTTATCTTGTAATTCTTAGTCAGAAAGTCAATTATATTTATCAGTTGAATTGCGAATAAATAAAAGAGCATGGATTAAAGGTTACTTGTTGTGCAGTAATGGAGAATATGTTGGAGTTTTGGAGATGCTTTGTGTTCTGAATCTCTGCTTTCCTCTGTCTTCTGATTCATGCATGCACGTCCTCCTATGGCAAGCTGTGTGTTGGTGGATCACCGTTGTCAATGGCTACCATCCATCCTTCTAGTGAAAATGGTCCAGGTGCGCTGTCACCGCACGGCTAATCATCTGCAGGTTCTCAATCGTACCGGAATAGGATTTACTATCCTTTTGCGTCTGTCACTACGCCCAGCACTCACGAGTTTGAAGCACGTCACAGTCATTCAATCCCAGAGTCCTACTCGGAATACCACAGACAAGGTTTAGACTTTCCGGACTCTCATGAATGCCGCCATCAATCTAGCCTATACCACAAAGATTCTGATTAAGAGATCTAAGAGATACTCATTCAATCTAAAGTAGAACGGAAGTGGTTGTCAGGCACGCGTTCATAGGGAATGATGATGATTGTCACGTTCATCACATTCAGGTTGAAGTGCGAATGAATATCTTAGATAGGAACACGTATGTTGAATAGAAAACAGAAATACTTGCATTAATTCATTGAGACACCGCAGAGCTCCTCACCCCCAACAATGGAGTTTAGAGACTCATGCCGTCAAAGAGTACAAAGTTTTGATCTAAAATGTCATGAGATACAAAATAAGTCTCTAAAAGTTGTTTAAATACTCAACTAGTAACCTAGGTTTACAGAAATTGAGTAAACTATGATAGATAGTGCAGAAATCCACTTCTGGGGCCCCACTTGGTATGTGCTGGGGCTGAGACTAAAGCTTCTCACGTGCATAAGGCTGTTTTGGGCGTTCAACGCCAGTTTTGGATCCTTTTGTGGCGTTGAACTCTAACTTTTGATCCTTTTCTGGCGCTGGACGCCAGAATTAGGCAGAGAACTGGCGTTGAACGCCAGTTTACGTCGTTTATTCTTCGGAAAAGTATGGACTATTATATATTGCTGGAAAGCCCTGTATGTCTACTTTCCAACGCAATTGGAAGCGCGCCATTCCGAGTTCTGTAGCTCCAGAAAATCCACTTTGAGTGCAGGGAGGTCAGAATCCAACAGCATCAGCAGTCCTTTTTCAGCCTAAATCAGATTTTTGCTCAGCTCCTTCAATTTCAGCCAGAAAAATACCTGAAATTACAGAAAAACACACAACTCATAGTAAATTCCAGAAATATGAATTTTTCCTAAAAACTAATCGAAATAAACTAAAAACTAACTAGAATATACTAAAAACTATATGAAATTAACCCCAAAAAGCGTATAAAATATCCGCTCATCAGTGTGGCACACTAGTTCATCCATCCAGAGGGGATCATCACTTGGGCGTGCTACTTGGTGTCGAAGGTGTGGCATGCCAGCTTCAAATTGTCACTTTGGCGTGCCACTTGAAGAGCCAGGCGTGGCATGCCAAGCTAATAAGAATCACACTAAAGGGGCGTGCCAGTTGAGCACCAAGGCGTGGCATGCCAGTACAAGATTCCAGAGAGTAATATTGAAGACCCAAAAGGCTGGGAATGCCACTTGGTATCGAGGGCGTGGCACGCCATCTTTAAATCATCACTTTGGCGTGCCACTTGAAGAGCCAGGCGTGGCACGCCAAGCTGGAAATAACCACATTGAAGTGGACGTGCCACTTGAGCATCAAGGCATGGCACGCTAGTACAAGTTTCCAGAGAAGAGGTTGAAAGCCAAAAGGGCTGGGCGTGCCACTTGATGTCGAAGGCATGGCATGCCAACTCTCCATTGTCACTTGGGCATGCCACTTGAAGACCCAGGCGTGGCACGCCAGCACTCAAAAGGGCCAAAGCAAAGGCTGGGCGTGCCACTTGGTGTTGAAGACGTGGTACGCCAGCTCCATATTCTCACTAAGGTGTGCCACTTGAGGACCCAGGCGTGGCACGCCAGCTACTGAATCAAAGAAGAATGCTGGGCGTGGCACACCAGACCCTGGGCGTGCCACGTTAGTTCAACTTTCTAGAGAAGGGAGATAGAAGGAAAAAGCCTGGGCGTGCCACTTGGGTTCGAAGGCGTAGCACGCTAGGCCAACACCATCACTTAAGAAGACCCTGGGCGTGCCACTTGGGCTCGAAGGCATGGCACGCCAGGGAAATCAACACATGGGGCGTGCCACTTGAAGAGCTTGGCATGAGGCACCAAGCCAAATTGGAGGATAGGCGTGGCACGCCACCTGAATGCCAGCCAAACGCCAACCTAGAAGGTCACGTTTATTAAGTTTCTTTTCCCTCCAAATTGTATTTTTCTTTTCTCTTTTGTATTCTCTTTATTCTAGTGATAGGAGTAGTATAAATAGCCCAAGAAAGTACTAAGAAAGGGGTTAAGCAGTTGACCTATTAGTTGTAGTTAGATTTAGTTTTCACTTTATCATCTCTTCCATCTCTTGTACTTTTCTCTGAGCTATGAGTAGCTGAATTCCCTCTCATTGAGAGAGGGATCTCTGTTGTACTTGATGGATTAATGATAGTTAATTTCTTCTTCTCTTCATCTTCTCTTTGATTTGCTAGAAGGAATTTCGTTTTAATGTTAGTGTTCAATCATCTTGAAAAAGAGGTTGAATGCAAAATGGGTTTCATGGGAACCTTGGAAAAGGAAACATGAAACCATGCTAGAAATCCCTTTTCACACTTGAGTAGGATCTGGATTTTGTTGTTTGGATATGGTGACATATAATCCTCCCTATACTTGGACCTATGATGATGTATGGTATAATCAGGGACCAAGCATATCTCTCTTTATGAGCAATTAGACCAAGGAATTGGCTATTGATCAAGATCTGAGAGATTGAGTCACCAAGGGATTGGGGCTCAATCAATCATGATTGCCAAGAGGTCAATGAGTTGCATGATTGAAGATGGGATGAACTGGATCTAATCCAAAGAGAACAACATCTCCTGATCTCAATGAATTCTCCCTATTCTTATCTTCCACTTTCTTTATAGCTTTCTTTATATTCTGTAAATCCCCATTCCCATTTACTTTTGAGTCATTTATGTTTCTGCACTTTACATTATTGTCATTTCCGTTTCTGCACTTTACTGCTTATATTTACTTTTGAGCCATTTATGTTTCTGCCCATTTACAATTCTGCAATCACCATTTATTTTGCTTAGCTTAACTAATTCAACAATCAATTAAAGTTGCTCAAGTATACCAATCTCTATTGATATGATCCCACTCCATTGTGGGTTATTACTTGACGATAATTTTTGGTGTGCTTTCCAAAAGAACGAATTCATCATTTTTTACATGGGGTGTGAATTCCGGCCCATCAAGTTTTATGGCGCCGTTGCCAGGGATTGGTTTGAATTTGACAATGACTAGATTGATTGGAGAGCTAGATTAAGAATTTTCATTTCCTTGTTATTTTTTTTTTCAGTTCTTTAATTTTCCTTCTGTTCTGTTTTATTTTTATTTTACTTCAGATTTTTGTTATTCATTGTTCATATTTCCATTCTTCTAACTGTTTGATTAATTGCATCAACCAAGATAACCATCAATCTTAACAAGAGTGATTCTTTCACATGCCCTCTGCTTGCTATTTGTTGAATGTATGACAGGTAGAAGGGGAGAAACTTCATCCTCCTTCGATAGTAAACCTGAGAGGACTTTCCTTAGATTAAGGAAGGAAGCAAGAGGCAAAGGCATAGTTGGAGAGAAAGTAGTAGAGAAAGATCTAGGAGCTACTATGGAAGAAGAAGTACAAAACCATGTTGGAGTGGATGCTAGTAATCATATTGGGCAAGAGAGGAGAGTCTTAGGCTCCTACATCAACCCAAATCCAGGAAACTGTGGCAGCAACATTCTCAAACCAACAATTCATGCTAACAACTTTGAGTTGAAATCTCAACTCATCACACTTGTTCAGAATAATTGCTCATATGGAGGGGGAGCCCAGGAGGACCCAAACCAACACCTCACTACATTCTTGAGGATTTGTGACACTGTAAAGTCCAATGGTGTACACCCTGACACTTACAAGCTACTTTTGTTCCCTTTCTCACTCAGAGATAAGGCAACAAAGTGGTTGGAAGCATTTCCTAAGGAGAGCCTAACAACTTGGGATGAGGTTGTAAACAAATTTCTAGCTAGATTCTACCCCCACAGAGAGTGAATAGATTGAGAGCTGAGGTGCAGACCTTCAGACAACAAAATGGTGAAACACTTTATGAGGCCTGGGAGAGGTTCAAAGAATTGACAAGGAAATGCCCTCCGGACATGTTCAACGAATGGGTTCAACTCCACATCTTCTATGAAGGGCTATCATATGAAGCAAAGAAAGCTGTGGACCACTCTTCAGGGGGTTCACTCAACAAGAAGAAAATCATTGAAGAAGCCATAGATGTTATAGAGACTGTAGCTGAAAATGAATACTTCTATGCTTCAGAAAGATCACAAAAGAAAGGAGTGCTGGAGTTAAATTCTATGGATGCCTTGTTAGCACAAAACAAGATGATTGCAGCACAACTAGCAGCCCTAACAAAGAGGATGGAGACTGGCAAAGTTTCAGTTGTCCAAGCTCAAGCACCATCACAGGAAGAAGATGCTCCAAAAGTTGAAAATGAATAGAAGTAGGCAAATTATGTGAACAATTCTTCTAGACCACCATATGACCCAAACTCCAAGACATATAACCCAGGTTGGAAGAACCACCCAAACTTTAGGTGGAGAAACCAACAAAGCCACAACCAAGACCACAACAAACCTTACCAATCCAACCAATACAACAACCATAACTCCAACCATCAGTCAGGCAACAACAGACCTTATCACAACTCACAAAATATATCATATCACTCCACCCAATAAACACACAGCAACCACCACCAAGAAACATTAACCCCAACCATGCAACCATGTGAAATCAAGAGTAATTTTGAAAGAGTGGAAGCTGCAATAGCACAGATGTCATCACAACTGACAGGAGATATTTCCAATATTTTGGAGAGACAAATACAAGCCGAAAGAAAGATGGATGCCAACCAAGAAGAGTGCAGATCAAACATAAGGAATCAAAGCGCAACAATTTCAAAGTTGGAAGCACAATTAGCAAGCTTATCTAAGTAGATTCCAATGCCCACACATACATTTCCCAGTGATACCATGGCCAACCCAAGAGGAGAATACAAGGCAATCACAATTAGAAGTGGAAAAGTTGTAGAAGAAGCATCCCCAAATGGGAGAAATCAAGAAAAAGAAGCTGCAAAGGAGCCTGAAAACAAGAAAGAAGAAGAGACCCCTGCACCATCCTCATCAAAGCCAGTCCTAAAGCCTTATGTGTTCCAAGCACCCTATCCACAAAGGTTAAGGAAAGATGGAAAAGACAGCCAGTTCTCAAGGTTCCTAGAAATCCTTAAGAAGCTCCAGATCAACATACCCTTTACTGAGGCATTAGAGCAAATGCCCCTCTATGCCAAATTCTTAAAGGAGCTCATGACAATAAAGAGAAATTGGGGAGAGAAAGAAACCATAATACTAACTAAGGAATGCAGTGCTATCATACAAAAGAAGCTTCCTCAGAAGATGAAAGACCCTGGGAGTTTCCAAATTCCATGCATCATAGGTGATATCACCATTGAAAAAGCATTGTGTGACCTGGGGGCTAGTATCAATCTCATGTCCTTGGCCATGATGAGAAGGATGAAGATTGAGGAAGCCAAACTAACAAGGATGGCACTCCAATTGGCTGACAGAACATTCAAATTCCTTCATGGGGTAGTGGAGGATTTGTTGGTGAAAGTGGGAGAGTTTATTTTCCCAGTTGACTTTGTCGTGCTGGATATGGAAGAGGAAGCCAACACATCAATCATCCTAGGAAGGCCATTCCTAGCTACTACTGGAGCCATTATTGATGTTCAAAAGGGGAGCTAGTCTTGAGATTACATGAAGAGAAGATGGTCTTTAATGTCTTCAAAGCAATGAGTTACCCCAAAGAATCCATAGGAGAGTGCATGATGGTAGATACCATAGAAGAGATAGTTCAAGGAGTTTTGGAGGAAGAACAATGTGAAGAGATTATGGAGCTGGAACAACAAGCATCAGGTGGAGAGTTACCACAAGAGATCATGGATAATTCAATCATGCTGAACCACACAGACAACAAGAAAGTGGAGACACCAAAACTAGAGCTAAAGACCCTGCCTCTAAGCTTGAAGTATGCATACTTGGGTGACAACAACACTTACCGAGTGATCATTAATTCAAGCTTGAGTAAGGAGCAAGAAGAGGAGCTTCTCCAAGTATTGAGACAACATAAGGATGCTATAGGATGGACACTTGCAGCCTTGAAGGGAATTAGTCCTTCAATGTGCATGCACAAAATCCTACTTGAAGAAGGAGCCAAGCCCTCAAGACAGCAACAAAGAAGGCTAAACCCAACCATGAATGAAGTAGTCCAAAAAGAGGTGTTGAAATTATGGCAAGCTGGGGTAATCTACCCAATCTCAGATAGCCCTTGGGTAAGCCCAGTGCAAGTAGTCCCAAAGAAAAGAAGGATCACTGTCGTACCAAATGAGAAGAATGAGCTGATACCTACAAGAACAGTGACCAGATGGCGCATGTGCATTGATTATAGGAAGCTTAACGAGGCCACTAGGAAGGATCACTTTCCCCTACCTTTCATGGACCAGATGCTGGAAAGACTTGCGGGACATGAATATAAATTGCTTCTTGGACGGTTACTCTAGTTACAACCAAATAGTTGTAGACCCTAAGGACCAAGAAAATACCTCATTTACCTGTCCCTATGGTGTTTTTGGTTATAGGAGAATGCCCTTTGGATTGTGCAATGCACCTACAACATTCCAAAGGTGCATGCTCTCCATATTTTTAGACATGATTGAAAGATTCATTGAGGTGTTTATGGATGACTTTTCTGTATTTGGTGATTCATATTCTAACTATTTGCACCACTCAACCTTGGTGCTAAAGAGATGTCAAGAAACCAACCTTGTTTTAAATTGGAAAAAATGCCACTTTATGGTTACAGAGGGGGTGGTTCTTGATGAGTGAATTCTTTGATAGTCTAGAATTTCTGAAATAAATTCTCGTTGCAAGTATAGTTCTAAACCAACAAAGAATCCTCACATGCAAAAATTTTGGTTGTCACAAATAACAAACCCCAAATAAGAATTAACCGAAGTATTTGAACTCCGGGTTGTCTCACAAGGAATTGCAATGAAGTGATCAATTATTGGCTATGAAGGAATAACGGGGTTTGATTTATAATTGGCAAGAAAAATAAATGACAGGAAAGTAAAATGTCAAGAACTAATAAAATAAAGAAAAGAACTCTTGGCTAGACATAGGTAATTGAGATCACCATCCTTGTCTACAAACCAAATATTGACAATTATGAAGAACCAAGCTCATCAAGGCTACTTCTATGCTTGAAGTATATCAAATGGCTTGATCAACATCAATCCATAGGTTCTAACCTAGCTACTAATTGACTTAGTAGTAGGCTAGTATCAATGGTTATCAAATTGACCACCAAGGGTTCTCAAAAATCACCAATTCAATGAGACCCAATGACTCAAGGTCACTCAATCCCCTTAGCCTAGGCCAAGAGTAAAGAAAACTCCCCAAAAACTAGCGAAAGCATTTTAACAAATACCTAGAGTGCAATAAAAGTAAACATCACAACATGCAAGAATTAACAAAACCCATAACTATCATAAGCAAGAGACCAACAATAGCAATGAAGATAAACATAGAAGAGCATGGAAACATAAAATTGCATTAAAGAAAATTAAGATCCAACATGGTTCATCAACATAAAAGAGGGCAAAATAAGAAATCACAGGTAAAACTATAAGAGTAAAGATGTAGCAATAAGAAATTGAAAGGGAAAACTAAATTAAAATAAGAATTGAAAGTTGGATCTAAGAGAATTAAACTTAAACTACCCTAAATTCTAGAGAGAAGGGAGAGCTTCTCTCTCTAGAATTCTAACCTAAACCATGAAACAAAAACTAAACTATGACTACTTGCCCCTTCCCCCCTTCAATCCTTGGGTTCAATAGTATCAGAAATGAGTTGGATTGGGCCCAAAATGAGCTAGAAATCGCTGGTCACGAGTTGCTAAAATGGACCCACGTTGATCCTGTGATGCGTGCGCATGATGCACGCGTACGTGTCCCTAAACGCCAGGAAACTATGCAAATTTTATATCATTTTGAAGCCCCAGATGTTAGATTTCCAACGCAACTGAAACCGCCTCATTTGGACCTCTGTAGCTCAAGTTATGATCGATTGAGTGTGAAGAGGTCAGGATTGACAGCTTTGCGATTCCTTCATTTCTTCATGAGTTCTCCATTTTTACATGCTTTTTTCTTTATTCCTTCAATCCAATCTTTTCCTTCTAAACCTGAAATCACTTAACAAACATATCAAGGCATCGAATGGAATTAAAGTGAATTAAATTTAGCTATTTTAAGGCCTAAAAAGCATGTTTTCACACTTAAGCACAAATTTAGGGAGAATTACAAAACCATGCTATTTCATTGAATAAATATGAGAAAAGTTGATAAAATCCCCTAAATTAAGCACAAGATAAACCACAAAATTGGGGTTTATCAAACCTCCCCACACTTAAACCAAGCATGTCCTCATGCTAAGAATAAAGAAGGACAAGAAAAAGGGTATGAACATTTATTCAATGCTAAGAAACTATATAAACCTATCTACATGCATGCAACTAAATGCAAAATGCTTCTACCTACTTGGTTAAAAGTAAATCAATCTCCAAGAACATATATAAGAAAGTAGGGCTATGATCATATGACGATTCATGAATCCTACCAATTCAAATATCAAAATAAAGTTCAAATAGACTTGCAAGAAGAAAGGTCATGAAAGTCGGGAACAAGGAATTGAGCATTGGTGCACGAATTGTGAGTCACACTTTTCACAACGCGTACCACTAACCAGCAAGTGCACTGGGTCGTCCAAGAAATACCTTACGTGAGTAAGGGTCGAATCCCACGGAGATTGTTGGTTTGAAGCAATCTATGGTTATCTTGTAAATCTTAGTCAGGAAGTCAATTATGTTTATTAGTTGAATTGCGAATAACCAAGAGAGCATGGATTAAAGGTTACTTGTTATGCAGTAATGGAGAATATGTTGGAGTTTTGGAGATGCTTTGTCTTCTAAATCTCTGCTTTCCTCTGTCTTCTGATTCACGCACGCACGTCCTCCTATGGCAAGCTGTGTGTTGGTGGATCACCGTTGTCAATGGCTACCTTCCATCCTTCCAGTGAAAACTACGCTCACGCGCTCTGTCACCGCACGGCTAATCACCGGTTGGTTCTCGATCCGGTTGGAATAGGATTTACTATCCTTTTACGTCTGTCACTAACGCCCAGCCTTCAGGAGTTTGAAGCTCGTCACAGTCATTCAATCCTTGAATCCTACTCGGAATACCACAGACAAGGTTTAGACTTTCCGGATTCTCATGAATGCCGCCATCAGTTCTAGCTTATACCACGGAGATTCTGATTAAGGAATCTAAGAGATACTCATTCAATCGTATATAGAACGGAGGTGGTTGTCAGGCACACGTTCATGATTTGAGGAAGGTGATGAATGTCACAGATCATCACCTTCATCACGGTTAAGCGCGAATGAACATCTTAGATAGGAACAAACGTGTTTGAATGGAAAATAGAAATACTTGCATTAATTCATCGAGACGCAGCAGAGCTCCTCACCCCCAACAATGGGGTTTAGAGACTCATGCCGTCAGAGAATACAAAGTTTAGATATAAATTGTCGTGAGATACCAAATAAGTCTCTAAAAGTTGTTTAAATACCAAACTAGTAGCCTAGGGTTACAAAATATGAGTAGACTATGATGGATGATGCAGAGATCCACTTCTGGGGCCCACTTGGTGTGTGCTGGGCTGAGACTTAAGCAATTCACGTGCAGAGGCCATTTGTGGAGTTGAACGCCAGTTTTTATGCCAATTTGGGCGTTCAACTCCAGCTTTTGATCCTTTTCTGGCGCTGGATGCCAGAATTGGGCAGAGAGCTGGCGTTGAACGCCAGTTTACGTCGTCTATCCTTGTGCAAAGTATGGACTATTATATATTTCTGGAAAGCCCTGGATGTCTACTTTCCAACGAAATTGGAAGCATGCCATTTCGAGTTCTGTAGCTCCAGAAAATCCACTTTGAGTGCAGGGAGGTCAGAATCCAACAGCATCAGCAGTCCTTTTTCAGCCTGAATCAGATTTTTGCTCAGCTCCTTCAATTTCAGCCAGAAAAATACCTGAAATTACAGAAAAACACACAACTCATAGTAAAGTCCAGAAATATGAATTTTTCCTAAAAACTAATGAAAATAAACTAGAAACTAACTAAAACATACTCAAAACTATATGAAATTAACCCCAAAAAGCGTATAAAATATCCGCTCATCACAACACCAAACTTAAACTGTTGCTTGTCCTCAAGCAACTAGACAAATAAAATAGAAGACTAATAGGTTGAGAAGCAATAATATCTCAGAGTTTTTGATTGAAGCTCAGATCCTAATTAGATGAGCGGGACTAGTAGCTTTTTGCTTCTGAACAGTTTTGGCATCTCACTTCATCCATTGAAGCTCAGAGTGATTGGCATCTATAGGAACTCAGAATTCAGATAGTGTTATTGATTCTCTTAGTTCAGTGTGATGATTCTTGAACACAGCTTCTTTATGAGTCTTGGCCGTGGCCCTAAGCACTTTGTTTTCCAGTATTACTACCGGATACATAAATGCCACAGACACATAACTGGGTGAACCTTTTCAGATTGTGACTCAGCTTTGCTAAAGTCCCCAATTAGAGGTGTCCAGAGTTCTTAAGCACACTCTTCTTTTTGCTTTGGTCCTTGACTTTAACCGCTCAGTCTCAAGTTTTTACTTGACACCTTCACGCCACAAGCACATGGTTAGGGACAGCTTGGTTTAGCCGCTTAGACCAGGATTTTAGTCCTTTAGGCCCTCCTATCCACTGATGCTCAAAGCCTTGGGATCCTTTTCATTTGCCCTTGCCTTTTGGTTTTAAGGGTCATTGGCTTTTCTGCTTGCTTTTTTTTTTTTTTTTTTTTTTTTTGCAAGCTATGTTCTTTGCTGCTTTTTCTTGCTTCAAGAATCATTTTTTATGATTTTTCAGATTATCAATAACATGTCTCATGTTCATTATTCTTTCAAGAGCCAACATATTTAACAGTCTTAAACAACAAATTCAAAAGACATATGCACTGTTCAAGCATTCATTCAGAAGACAGAAAGCATTGCCACCACATTTAACCAATTAGAATTTCTTTTATTAAACTCGAAATTTTATTGCCTCTTATTCAAAAGATCTACTACTTTATTCATGTTTGCTGATGATGAGAAAAATAAACTATAGCTTAATTGGAGATAAAATCAAATAGATACTAATTACTATTATATGACTTCTAAGGTAAACTTTTATAAGGACACTGTCACAGAGTTAAGGCAGAAATTGGAAATTAACAACCTTTATTCTGGGGGCACTGGGGTTCCTCTAATCCTTGGGGTGCTTGGTCCTACAAGAGAAGAATTTTGGCGCTTCAGTTCCCTTAAGTCACGCCCCTGCTCCTCTTGTTCTTTAAACATATAGGTCAGCATTTGACTGTGTTCCTTCTGTTCTTTTATTATTTGCTCCATAGCTTCCCGTATCTTGGTGACGGACGTCTCAAGATATTCCCAATATTCAGCTTGAGGGATCTCTGGGAGGAATTCCTGTGCTCTCTTCTTGATGGGATCCTCCTGTGCTTGTTGTCTCTCCATTGATGCTTTGGTGATTGACTTTTCAATTAGGATATATTCAGTTATTCCCATCCTTACTCCAGCGTCCTTGCAGAGCAGATAGATCACGCTTGGATAAGCCAACCTGGCCTCTTTTGAATTTTTGTTAGCAATCTTATAGAGTTCAGTTGAAATCAGCTGACGAATCTCCACTTCCTTTCCCATCATGATGCAATGGATCATCACTGCTCTTTTAACTGTGACTTCAGAGCGGTTGCTAGTGGGCAACAGAGAATGCCCAATGAAGTCCAGCCATCCTCTGGCAACTGGTTTGAGATCCTCTCTCTTGAGTTGATTTGGGACACCCTTTGTGTTGGTGGTCCACCTGGCTCCAGGGATACATATGTCCTCTAGAATCTTATCCAGGCCAATGTCTGCTCTCATCATCCTCCTGTTGAAGGAGTCTGGATCATCCTTTAGCTGAGGTAGCTTTAATATCTCTCTGATCTTGTCAGGGGTGGTGTGAACAATCTTTCCCCTGACCATGGTCCGAAATTCATAGTGGGCAGTTCCAGATAGTCTTTGCTTGTCAGTCTGCCACATATTAGCATAGAACTCCTGGACCATGTTCCTTCCTATTTTCGTTTCAGGATTAGCTAGGACTTCCCAATTCCTGATTCGAATTTGCTCCTGGGTCTCCGGATATTCATCTTCTTTCAGATCGAATCTCACTTCCGGGATCACTGATCTCAGACCCATTACTTTAAGATAATGGTCTGAATGTTCTTTAGATAAGAACTTCCCTTGATTCCAAAGTGATTTTGGAACGCTCTCTTTCTTGCCTCTTGGAGTGGATTGTTTTCCTTTGGGAGCCATGATCTTAGTGATCTCGGATAAACACACCAAACTTAAAGGTTTGCTTGTCCTCAAGCAAAATAAAAGAAAGGAGAGGGATAGAAGGAGATCGAGGTGCAGTTGTTGATGGAGGAGAGGGGAGGCCGAACCCAATTTTAAAGGGGTGGGGCGTGTTTTTCGAAAAATTGGAAGAGATAAGATAAAAAGATTGAGTTGAAAAAAAGATAAGATAGAAGATAGAGTTTAATTTTGAAAAGATATGATAGATTTTTGAGTGAAAAAGATAGATTTGTTTTCAGAAAAGATTTTGAAAAGAGTTGGATTGAATTTGGAAAGATGGATTTTTAGAAATTAAGGATTTTAGAAATCAGGGTTCTTGATATGTTCATGTAAAAATCATGCATTGAAGCATAAAATTTGAAATTAAAATGGAAATACGTGTGGGACAAATGGATTTGGCTCCTCCCTGCCTTCCTGGCGTTTGAACGCCCAAACACTGCTTGTTTTGGGCGTTCAGCGCCCAAATGCTGATCTCCTGGGCGTTCAGCGCCCAGTTGCTGCCATTCCTGGCGTTCAACGCCCAGTGGGTGCCCCTTTCTGGCGTTGAACGCCCAGCTGCTATCATCACTGGCGTTCAGCGCCCAGTGGATGCCCATTTTGGGCGTTGAATGCCCAAAATGCTCTTTTACTGGCGTTTTCTTGCCAGTGAGATCTTTTTCTCTGTTTTGTCTGCCGAGGTCTTCTGTAAATGATTATTTACCTTGTTGTCAACGAACTCTATACAAATAAGAATAAAAATAGAAATAGGGCAAAATGCTTAGAGGATTGTTGCCCCATGGCTGGGTTGCCTCCCAGCAAGCGCTTCTTTATTGTCTTTAGCTGGACCTTGCTGAGCTTTTTTTAATCTAGCTTCAGCCTTGAGCATTCTTGCTCGATGTTGCTTTCAAGATAATGCTTGATTCTCTGTCCATTGACAATGAACTTCTTATCAGAATCAATATCTTGAAGCTCCACATAACCATATGGTGACACACTTGTAATCACGTATGGTCCCCTCCACCGGGATTTCAGTTTCCCGGGGAATAGCCTGAGTCTAGAGTTAAACAACAGGACCTTCTGTCCTGGTTCAAAGATTCTAGATGACAGCTTTTTGTCATGCCATTTTTTTTATTTTTCTTTATAAAGCTTGGCATTTTCGAAAGCTGTGAATCTGAATTCCTCTAGCTCATTTAGCTGGAGAAATCGTTTTTCTCCTGCTAATTTGGCATCAAAGTTTAGGAAGCTGGTTGCCCAGTAGGCCTTATGTTCCAGTTCTACGGGCAGGTGACACGCCTTACCATACACGAGTTGGTATGGAGAGGTCCCTATAGGGGTCTTGAATGCTGTTCTGTAAGCCCACAGAGCATCATCCAAGCTCCGTGCCCAATCCTTTCTACGGGTATTTACTGTCCGTTCCAGGATTCTCTTTAATTCTCTGTTAGAGACTTCAGCTTGCCCATTGGTTTGTGGATGATATGGAGTGGCCACCTTGTGGCGAATTCCATACCGAACCATGGCAGAGTAAAGCTGTTTATTGCAGAAGTGAGTGCCCCCATCACTGATTAGTACTCTAGGGGCACCAAATCTGCTAAAGATATGTTTCTGGAGGAACTTCAGCACTGTTTTAGTATCATTGGTGGGTGTGGCAATAGCCTCAACCCATTTTGATACATAATCCACTGCCACCAGAATATAAGTGTTTGAGTATGATGGTGGGAAAGGTCCCATGAAGTCAATTCCCCATACGTCAAACAACTCAATTTCCAAGATTCCTTGTTGAGGCATGGCGTAACCATGAGGCAGGTTACCAGCTCTTTGGCAACTGTCACAATTACATACAAACTCTCGGGAATCTTTATAGAGTGTGGGCCAATAGAAGCCACATTGGAGGACCTTGGTGGCTGTTCGCTCACCTCCGAAATGACCTCCATATTGAGATCTGTGGCAATGCCACAGGATCCTCTGTGCTTCTTCTCTAGGCACACACCTACGGATAATTCCGTCTGCACATCTCTTAAAGAGATAAGGTTCATCCCACAAGTAGTACTTTGCATCAATAATTAATTTCTTCTTTTGTATCCTATTGTACTCCTTGGGTATGAACCTTGCAGCTTTATAGTTTGCAATATCGGCAAACCATGGTGCTTCCTGAATGGCGAATAAATGCTCATCAGGAAACGTCTCAGAGATCTCAAAAGAAGGGAGGGACGTCCCTTCCACTGGCTCTGTCCGGGACAGATGATCAGCCACTTGGTTCTCTGTCCCTTTTCTGTCTCTTATTTCTATATCAAACTCTTGCAGAAGCAATACCCATCTGATGAGCCTGGGTTTTGAATCCTGCTTTGTGGGTAGATATTTAAGAGCAGCATGATCAGTATACACAATCACTTTTGATCCTACTAAGTATGAACTGAACTTGTCAATGGCGTAAACCACTGCAAGTAATTCTTTTTCTGTGGTTGTGTAATTTTTTTGGGCATCATTTAGAACGCGACTGGCATAATAAATGACATGCAGAAGCTTGTCATGCCTCTGTCCCAATACTGCACCAATGGCATGATCACTGGCATCACACATTAACTCAAATGGTAATGTCCAGTCTGGTGCAGAAATGACTGGTGCTGTGACCAGCTTAGCCTTCAGCGTTTCAAACGCCTGCAGGCACTTTGTGTCAAACACAAATGGCGTGTCAGCAGCTAGCAGATTGCTTAGAGGTTTTGCGATTTTTGAAAAATCCTTTATAAACCTCCTATAGAATCCTGCATGCCCTAGAAAGCTTCTGATTGCCTTAACATTGGCAGGTGGTGGTAATTTCTCAATTACCTCTATCTTTGCTTGATCCACCTCTATTCCTTTGTTTGAGATTTTATGCCCAAGAACAATTCCTTCAGTCACCATGAAGTGACACTTTTCCCAGTTTAAAACTAGGTTGGTTTCTTAGCATCTTTTCAGAACAAGTTTCAGGTGATCAAGACAGGAGCTGAATGAGTCTCCATATACTGAGAAGTCATCCATGAAGACTTCCAGAAATTTTTCCACCATGTCAGAGAAAATAGAGAGCATGCATCTCTAGAAGGTTGCAGGCGCATTACATAGCCCAAAGGGCATCCTTCTATAAGCAAACACTCCTGATGGACATGTGAATGCTGTTTTCTCTTGATCCTGGGGATCCACTGCAATCTGGTTATAGCCTGAATAGCCATCCAAAAAGCAGTAATAATCATGACCTGCTAGTCTCTCTAGCATCTGGTCTATGAATGGTAAAGGAAAATGATCCTTTCTGGTGGCTGTATTGAGCCTTCTGTAGTCAATTCACATGCGCCACCCTGTAACTGTTCTTGTAGGAACCAGTTCATTTTTTTCATTATGAATCACTGTCATGCCTCCTTTTTTGGGACGACTTGAACAGGGCTCACCCAGGGGCTATCAGAAATGGGATAAATAATCCCAGCCTCTAGTAATTTGGTGACCTCTTTCTGCACCACTTCCTTCATGGCTGGATTTAGCCGCCTCTGTGGTTGAACCACTGGTTTGGCATTATCCTCCAATAGGATTTTGTGCATGCATCTAGCTGGGCTTATGCCTTTAAGGTCACCTATGGACCACCCAAGAGCTGTCTTGTGTGTTCTTAGCACTTGAACAAGTGCTTCCTCTTCCTGTGAACTTAAAGCAGAGCTTATGATCACTGGAAAAGTGTCACCTTCTCCTAGAAATGCATATTTCAAGGATGGTGGTAGTGGCTTGAGCTCGGGTTTAGGAGGTTTTTCCTCTTTCAGAAGAAAGTTCAGAGGCTCTTTCATGTCCTTTGAATCCTCCAAATCAGGCTGAACATCTTTAAAGATGTCTTCCAACTCTGATTCGAGACTCTCAGCCATGTTGATCTCTTCTACCAAAGAGTCAATGAGATCAACTTTCATGCAGTCTGTTAATGTGTCTGGATGCTGCATGGCTTTGACAGCGTTCAACTTAAACTCATCATCATTGACCCTCAGGGTTATTTCCCCCTGTTGGACGTCAATGAAGGATCGTCCAGTTGCTAGGAAGGGTCTTCCTAGAATGAGAGTAGCACTCTTGTGCTCCTCCATTTCCAGCACAACAAAGTCAGTGGGAAAGGCGAATGGCCCAACTCTGACAATCATGTCTTCAATCACGCCTGATGGGTATTTAGTGGAACCATCAGCAAGTTGGAGACATATTCGGGTTGGTTTAACTTCTTCAGTTAAGCCAAGTTTCCTGATAGTGGATGCAGGTATTAGGTTGATGCTTGCCCCAAGATCGCATAAAGCTGTCTTGGTGCAATCACCTTCTAATGTGCATGGTATCAGAAAACTCCCAGGGTCTTTAAGCTTTTCAGGAAAGCTTTTCAGGATGACTGCACTGCATTCTTCAGTGAGGAGAACTCTTTCTGTTTCTCTCCACTCCTTTTTATGACTCAAGATCTCTTTCATGAACTTGGCATAAGAAGGTATTTGCTCAAGTGCCTCTGCAAATGGAATCTTTATTTCAAGAGTCCTTAGATAATCTGCAAAGCGAGTAAATTGCTTATCCTGCTCCTCTTTCCGGAGTTTTTGAGGATAAGGTTTCTTGGCTTTATATTCCTCAACCTTAGTGGTTAAAGAAGCCTTTTTAGAGGGGTTGTTATCAGCACTTGTGTGTGTCTGATCCCTCACTGGCAATTGAGTGCCAGAGTCAGAAGCTGGAGTGACGTTAGACGCCAGCTCACTGTCTATTCCTGGCGCCTGAACGCCAGAAATGTGCCCATTTTGGGCGTTCAACGCTGGATTCTGCCCCATTCGGGCGTTCAACACCAGATTCTTGCCCATTTCTAGCGTTGAACGCCAATCCTGCCTTGTTTCTGGCGCTGAACGCCAGTTTTGGGCATGGTCTGGGCGTTCAGCGCCAGCCTTCCACCCATTTTCTGGCGTTTTAGTGCCAGAATTATTTTTTCCTGGGCTCTTACTGTCCTCAAGTGAATCTTTGGTGGGTTGCTCATTTCTTGAATTTTTGATGCCTTGAGGTTGGGTATTTAATGTTTTCCCACTTCTTAATTGAACTGCTTGGCATTCTTCTGCTATTTGCCTTGATAGCTGCTGCTTTGTTTGCTTAAACTGTTCGTCCATATGTATTTTAGCTATCCTTGTCTCCTGTAGCCTGTCCTTGAATTCAGCTAGCTGCTTTGTTAGAAAATCCAATTGCTGATTGAATTCATCAGCTTGTTTTACAGTACTGAATTCAGCAGTTACTGTTTTAACCTCTTCATTCATGGAAGGGTTGCTGCTCAGATACAGATGCTGATTCTTGGCAACTGTATCAATGAGCTCTTGAGCCTCTTCAACTGTCTTTCTCATATGGATAGATCCACCAGCTGAGTAATCTAGAGACATCTGAGCTCCTTCTACAAGCCCATAGTAGAAGATGTCTAACTGAACCCACTCTGAAAACATTTCAGAGGGGCATTTTCGTAGCATCTCTCTGTATCTCTCCCTGGCATCATAAAGAGATTCATTATCTCCTTGTTTAAAGCCTTGGATGTCCAGCCTTAGCTGTGTCATCCTTTTTGGAGGAAAATACTGATTCAGGAATTTTTCTGTCAGCTGTTTCCATGTTCTTATGCTGGCCTTAGGTTGGTTATTTAACCACCTCTTAGCTTGATCTTTTACAGCAAATGGAAACAGTAATAGTCTGTAGACATCCTGATCTATTTCCTTATCATGTACTGTGTCAGTAATTTGTAGAAATTGTGCCAGAAACTCTGTAGGTTCTTCCTGTGGGAGACCGGAATACTGGCAACTTTGCTGCACCATGATAATGAGCTGAGGATTCAACTCAAAGCTACTAGCTCCAATGGAGGGTATGCATATGCTACTCCCATATGAAGCAGTAGAGGGGTTAGAATATGACCCCAGAGTCCTCCTGGACTGTTCATTTCCACTTATGTCCATGATGGACAAAGGGATATAACTTGGATTGATTTACCTTTTTAATTATTTTATTTTATAGAAAGAGGATAACTTAACCAAAAATAAAAATAATCAAAAATTATGATTTTCAAAAAAAAAAAATGAGGAGAGAGAAAGTATTTAGGAAGTTTTGAAAAGGATATGATGATTTTAAAAAAAAATTTTTTTTTAAATTTTGAAATAAAAAATATGAATTTTATAAATATATTTCGAAAATTGTTTTTAAAATAGAGAGAAAAGATATTTTTGAATTTAAAGAGGAGAGAGAAAAACAATAAGATAGCACAAGATTTAAAATTTTTTAGATCTAATGTTCCCTATTTTCGAAAATTTTGGAGGGAAAATACCAAGGAACACCAAACTTAAAAATTTTAAGATCAAGTCACAAGGAAAACTCAAGAACACGAAGAAAGAACACCAAACTTAAAATTTTTAGAAAACCAAACCAAAATTTTCGAAAATTTTAAGGAAAATCAATCAAGAAAACACCAAACTTAAAGTTTGGCACAGGATCTAATAGAGAAATTATTTTTGAAAACTATTTTTAAAAAGAAAATAAGGATTTTAAAGTTTTAACACGACAATAATAAGAGACTCAAACAAAAAAAGAAATTTTTCCTAATCTAAGCAACAAAATAATCCGTCAGTTGTTCAAACACGAACAATCCCCGGCAACGGCGCCAAAAACTTGGTGCACAAATTGTGAGTCACACTTTTCACAACGCGTACCACTAACCAGCAAGTGCACTGGGTCGTCCAAGTAATACCTTACGTGAGTAAGGGTCGAATCCCACGGAGATTGTTGGTTTGAAGCAATCTATGGTTATCTTGTAAATCTTAGTCAGGAAGTCAATTATGTTTATTAGTTGAATTGCGAATAACCAAGAGAGCATGGATTAAAGGTTACTTGTTATGCAGTAATGGAGAATATGTTGGAGTTTTGGAGATGCTTTGTCTTCTAAATCTCTGCTTTCCTCTGTCTTCTGATTCACGCACGCACGTCCTCCTATGGCAAGCTGTGTGTTGGTGGATCACCGTTGTCAATGGCTACCTTCCATCCTTCCAGTGAAAACTACGCTCACGCGCTCTGTCACCGCACGGCTAATCACCGGTTGGTTCTCGATCCGGTTGGAATAGGATTTACTATCCTTTTACGTCTGTCACTAACGCCCAGCCTTCAGGAGTTTGAAGCTCGTCACAGTCATTCAATCCTTGAATCCTACTCGGAATACCACAGACAAGGTTTAGACTTTCCGGATTCTCATGAATGCCGCCATCAGTTCTAGCTTATACCACGGAGATTCTGATTAAGGAATCTAAGAGATACTCATTCAATCGTATATAGAACGGAGGTGGTTGTCAGACACACATTCATGATTTGAGGAAGGTGATGAATGTCACAGATCATCACCTTCATCACGGTTAAGCGCGAATGAACATCTTAGATAGGAACAAACGTGTTTGAATGGAAAACAGAAATACTTGCATTAATTCATCGAGACGCAGCAGAGCTCCTCACCCCCAACAATGGGGTTTAGAGACTCATGCCGTCAGAGAATACAAAGTTTAGATATAAATTGTCATGAGATACCAAATAAGTCTCTAAAAGTTGTTTAAATACTAAACTAGTAGCCTAGGGTTACAAAATATGAGTAGACTATGATGGATGATGCAGAGATCCACTTCTGGGGCCCACTTGGTGTGTGCTGGGCTGAGACTTAAGCAATTCACGTGCAGAGGCCATTTGTGGAGTTGAACGCCAGTTTTTATGCCAATTTGGGCGTTCAACTCCAGCTTTTGATCCTTTTCTGGCGCTGGATGCCAGAATTGGGCAGAGAGCTGGCGTTGAACGCCAGTTTACGTCATCTATCCTTGTGAAAAGTATGGACTATTATATATTGCTGGAAAGCCCTGGATGTCTACTTTCCAACTCAATTGGAAGCATGCCATTTCGAGTTCTGTAGCTCCAGAAAATTCACTTTGAGTGTAGGGAGGTCAGAATCCAACAGCATCAGCAGTCCTTTTTCAGCCTGAATCAGATTTTTGCTCAGCTCCTTCAATTTCAGCTAGAAAAATACCTGAAATTACAGAAAAACACACAACTCATAGTAAAGTCCAGAAATATGAATTTTTCCTAAAAACTAATGGAAATAAACTAGAAACTAACTAAAACATACTCAAAACTATATGAAATTAACCCCAAAAAGCGTATAAAATATCCGCTCATTAAGCATCGAACCCTCACCGGACGTGTATCCGCTTTAGTCGCTCTAGTGTATAGGGTCGATCACACAATTCTCTTCTAATCATGCTTTCCATGGTTTATTTTTCTTCTAACAATCAACAATTATTCAATGCATGCATACATTTATCATGAGGTCTTATTCATTGGTTGTAATGGGGCTAGGGTCAAGGTAGGGATGCATATGGTTAAGTGAGCTTGAAATTTGAATCTTTGATTAACCTAAGCTCTCACCAAACACATATAACAACCTATACAATTCTAATACAATACCTAGCTACCCATGTGATGAGTGAAAAACTATTTCACACAAAACTCACCAGCAAGTGTACCGGGTCGCATCAAGTAGTAACAACTCACAAGAGTGAGGTCGATCCCACAGGGATTGATGGATTGAACAACTTTAGTTAGGTGATGAATTTAGTTAAGTGAATAGTTAATGATTTGAGTGAAACTTGGTTAACAGAAGTAAAATTGCATGGAAATTAAAGGGAGAAGATAAATTGACAGAATCTTAAAGTGCAGAAGATTTAAATTATATAAACTTAAAGTGCAAGAAAGTAAAATAGCTAAAACTTAAATTGCAAGAAATATAAATAACTGAAACTTAAAGTGCAAGAAATGTAAATTGCTGAATCTAAATTGACAAGAAACTTAAATTGCATCAAGAATAAAGGGATTTGGCTACTGGGATTCAAAGTTGAGCTGGAAAATGTAAATTGAAGTAAATCAGAGAACTATGAGATGAAGAGGTTCAGATCTAGATCACAGTAGCAAAACAGAAATGGAAAATTTGCAAAGGAGTCAAAACGGAATGAGAACCTGGATCAAATCTAAATTCTTAAAGAGAATTTAACAATTGCCTTCAAATAACAAAACAAAAAGAAACTCAAATCTCAATTGCTCTCTTGACCAAAACAAAAAAGAAGAGAGAATAAAAAATTTCACATGAAAGAACAAACAGAAAGAAAACTTAGATCTAATTCCAATTCCCAAATTCTAAAGAAAAAGAAAATTTAAAAGAGAGCCAAAAAGAAAAGTAAAACAAAATGTGAAGTAAAGGTTTCAGCCTCCTCCTCCAATCAAATTTAATCCTACTTATACACTTTCTATTTTAGTCATTAGGCATTTGGAATGGACCTTTGGATTTGTGAAGAATTGGATCCAATATGGCACTTGATGGCATTGGTCAGGGTGCATTTGGTGAAGCTCCAGTGGAGCGCTCAGTTTACTTAGTGAACGTCCCGTTCACTTTGCCAGGCATGCCTCTTCACGTGCGCTTTGGCTCCCTGGCGTTCACTTAGTGAACGGCACGTTCACTTGTTGAATGTTGCCTAGTGCGTGGCCCCTTGGTGTGCACTTGTCTTCATAGGCGTTCACTTATTGAACGCTGCATTCTTTATTTGAGCGCTGCCTAGCACTCCCTTGGTCGAGCGCTTCCTAACGCTCCCTTGGTTGAGCGCTACGTTCATTCCCTTGAGCGCTGCTTAGTGTCTTTGATGCGCGCCTTTCTTCCTTGGCCCATTTTTCCGAAAACGTTCACTTAGTGAACGTGGCGTTCACTTTTCTAATGAACGCTGGCCAAAATGTTGTTTCATTGATTCAACATAATCATGAAAATCCACTCCAATCACTTACTTATTGTGCAAGAAAGTGCATAAAACCAAATGAAACAAATGAAAAATGCTTGTAAAACTAGCATAAGATGACTTGTCATCACAACACCAAACTTAAACTTTTCTTGTACCCAAGCAAGCACTAAACATGAGAAGAAATGAAACAAAATAGAGAGGTATATATGTCCTTATTTAGCAGGTAATTGAATTAGGACCATGGGGTTTTATGCAGACAAAAATGCAGCTCAATTTATTCTTAGCTGACAGATATGAAATGTCTCTTTGAGGATTCACTAGAGTTGCTGTTATAATTCCTTACTCTCCTATTGATCCCTGTTAGATTTTTCCTTCTTTCTTTTGCTTAGAAACTTATTTCTTAATGGTAGCTCAGTGTCAAGTGTTGCAGCAGCCTTTTGGCTGAATTTTTCTCAACACCTCTTCACTACAACAGACACTTGGCTCACAGTTCTTCTTAGGAACATTGATGGCCAGCACCTCTTTGGGTCACTAAATGCTTTGTAACTAGGTTGCTCTTGATGATGGACTTTTGGTTGGTAATCCCGGATTAGTTAATCTAAGTTACCAAGTTTTAAAAGACTCCTCAGAACCTAATTGTCCAAGCATATCCTAGTACAAGAAGCACCACAGGCATATGTCCTAAGGTCCAAGCTATTGGTGTCTAGCTTTATTATTTGTTTCTTTCTTTCTTGTTGCCATTCCTTGGCTTTTCTTTTCTTTGTCTTTCTTACTTTTCTTAATTTTGCAGGGATGATCATTAATAAAAGGTTTTATACCAACAACTAAGTTCACACTACAAGAGATATTCAATTCTGCAGCTTTTATTATTGAACTTATCATCCAATCAAGAAATTACCACCACAAGTCTTTATTCTAATTCCTACTACATTGGACAATCACTTTCTATTTTAAACATTTTCTCTTATTGATGCAAAAAAGAAACAAGAAAGAATTTAATGCAGATGAAGATGAAGACAAGCATTTAAACTAGTGCAGATCCTAATAAAAACTCTACTCAAAATATGAAAGTGCAGAATATAAAATAGTTGGAGGCATATCATGTTTCAGATATGCATCACCCTTATTTCATTAAAACTATAAAAGGGACTCCACCACCTCTAGTTGTTGTGCTCTTTTCCTCTGCTGGATTCTCCTTTCTTCTTTCAGTTCTTGCTTGTTTCTTGAGGTTCCTCAACAGGGCATCTACGAACCCAAATGTGGTCTACCTGACCCCAGAGCCCAGCATCCTTTAATCCTTGTTGCATGCGTGCTGTATTATTCTTCACTTTTGCTCTCTGATGGTCTACCAATTCTTGGCATTGAACATATGGCTTGATCTCTTGGTTCAATATTGGCATGCCACTGACCACATAGTCCAACTTTGCTTGAGTTTCTATATCATACTCTATCCTATCCAAGTTCCTATGTGGTGCACGAATTTATGATCATCAACAATGGTGCCAAAGGACTTGGAACTCTCAAACGTGAATCACACTTTGTCACAATTCTGCACAACTAACCAGCAAGTGCACTGGGTCGTCCAAGTAATAAACCTTACGTGAGTAAGGGTCGATCCCACGGAGATTGTCAGCTTGAAGCAAGCTATGGTCATCTTGTAAGTCTCAGTCAGGTGGATTCAAATGGTTATGGAGGATTGATAATTAAAAGATGAATAAAACATAAAATAAGATACATATAGAGATACTTATGTAATTCATTGGTAGGAATTTCAGATAAGCGTATGAAGATGCTTTGTTCCTCTCGAACCTCTGCTTTCCTATTGCCTTCTTCCAATCATTCATACTCCTTTCCATGGCAAGCATTATGTTGGACATCACCGTTGTGAATGGCTACTTCCCGTCCTCTCAGTGAAAATATTCTACGCACGCTGTCACCGCACGGCTAATCATCTGTCGGTTCTCGATCATGTTGGAATAGGATCCATTGATCCTTTTGCATCTGTCACACGCCCAACAATCACGAGTTTAAAGCTCGTCACGGTCATCCCTTCCCAGATCCTACTCAGAATACCACAAACAAGGTGTAGACATTCCGGATCTCAGGAATGTCCGCCAATAATTCTAGCCTATACCACGAAGGTTCTAATCTTAGATTAGAAACCCAAGAGATACACATTCAGGCTTGTTTGCATGTAGAACGGAAGTGGTCGTCAGGCACGCGTTCATAGGTGAGAATGGTGATGAGTGTCACATAATCATCACATTCATCATGTTCTTGGGTGCGAATGAATATCTTGGAGAAGAAATAGACTTGAGTTGAATAGAAAAACAATAGTACTTTGTATTAATTCATGAAGAACAGTAGAGCTCCACACCTTAATCTATGGTGTGTAGAAACTCCACCGTTGAAAATACATAAGAACAAGGTCTAGGCATGGCCGTGAGGCCAGCCTCCAAAAGCATCTAAGATAGCATAAGACTTATCAAAGATGAAAATACAATAGTAAAAGGTCCTATTTATAGAGAACTAGTAGCCTAGGGTTTACAAAAATAAGTAATTAATGCAGAAATCTTCTTCCAGGTCCACTTGGTGTGTGCTTGGACTGAGCATTGAAGCTTCCATGTGTAGAGACTTTTCTTGGAGTTAAACACCAGCTTTTGTGCCAGTTTGGGCGTTTAACTCCAGCTTTTGTGCTAGTTCTGGCGTCTTGACGCCAGAATTCTTAAGCTGACTTGGAACGCCGGTTTGGGCCATCAAATCTTGGGCAAAGTATGGACTATTATATATTGCTAGATAGCCCAGGATGTCTACTTTCCAAAGCAATTGAGAGCGCTCCAATTGGGCTTCTGTAGCTCCAGAAAATCTACTTCGAGTGCAGGGAGGTCAGAATCCAACAGCATCTGCAGTCCTTTTTCAGCCTCTGAATCAGATTTTCGCTCAGGTCCATCAATTTCAGCCAGAAAATACCTGAAATCACAGAAAAACACACAAACTCATAGTAAAGTCCAGAAAAGTGATTTTTTAAAAAAAAACTAATAAAAACATAATAAAAACTAGCTAAAACATACTAAAAATATACTAAAAACAATGCCAAAAAGCGTATAAATTATCCGCTCATCACAACACCAAACTTAAATTGTTGCTTGTCCCCAAGCAACTGAAAATCATATAGGATAAAAACAAGAGAATATACAATGAATTCGAAAAACATCTATGAAGATCAGTATTAATTAGATGAGCGGGGCTTTTAGCTTTTTGCTTCTGAACAGTTTTGGCATCTCACTTTATCCTTTGAAGTTTAGAATGATTGGCTTCTATAGGAACTCAGAATCCAGATAGTGTTATTGATTCTCCTAGTTAAGTATGTTGATTCTTGAACACAGCTACTTTATGAGTCTTGGCTGTGACCCAAAGCATTTTGTTTTCCAGTATTACCACCGGATACATAAATGCCACAGACACATAACTGGGTGAACCTTTTCAGATTGTGACTCAGCTTTGCTAGAGTCCCCAATTAGAGGTGTCCAGAGCTCTTAAGCACACTCTTTTTGCTTTGGACCACGACTTTAACCGCTCAGTCTCAAGTTTTCACTTGACACCTTCACGCCACAAGCACATGGTTAAGGACAGCTTGGTTTAGCCGCTTAGGCCATGATTTTATTCTTGTGGGCCCTCCTATCCACTGATGCTCAAAGCCTCGGATCCTTTTTATTTTACCCTTGCCTTTTGATTTAAAGGGTTACTGGCTTTTTCTGCTTGCTTTTCTTTCTTTTTCTTCTTTTTTTTTTTGCAAGCTTTTCACTGCTTTTTCTTGCTTCAAGAATCAATTTTATGATTTTTCAGATTATCAAATAACATTTCTCCTTTTCCATCATTCTTTCAAGAGCCAACAATTTTAACATTCATGAACAACAAATTCAAAAATATGCACTGTTCAAGCATTCATTCAGAAAAATAATAGTATTGCCACCATGGTGCACGAAATTGTGATATCAGGCAACGGCGCCAAAAACTCTGTACGCACGTCTTAATAAATCGTATTTCATTCACAACTTCGATACAACTAACCAGCAAGTGCACTGGGTCGTCCAAGTAATAAAACCTTACGTGAGTAAGGGTCGATCCCACGGAGATTGTTGGTATGAAACAAGCTATGGTCACCTTGTAAATCTCAGTCAGGCAGATAATAATTGATTATGGAGTTTTCGAAAACAGATGATAAATAGACAGAAAATAAAGATAGAAATACTTATGTATATCATTGGTGAGAATTTCAGATAAGCGTATGGAGATACTTTCGTTCCTCTGAACTTCTGCTTTCCTGCTGTCTTCATCCAATCAATCTTACTCCTTTCCATGGCTGGCTTTATGTAAGGACATCACCATTGTCAATGGCTACTTTTCATCCTCTCTGTGAAAATGGTCCGATGCGCTGTCACTGCATGGCTAATCATCTGGAGGCATCACCGTGGTCAATGGCTGCATCCTATCCTCTTGTGAAAATGGTCCAAATGCTCTGTCACAGCACGGCTAATCATCTGAGGTTCTCGATCATACTGGAATAGGATTCACCCTCCTTTTCCGTCTGTCACTACGCCCAGCACTCACGAGTTTGAAGTTCGTCACAGTCATTCAATCCCAGAATCCTACTCGGAATACCACAAACAAGGTTTAGACTTTCTGGACTCTCATGAATGCCGCCATCAATCTAGCTTATACCACGATGATTCTGATTAAGAGATCCAAGAGATAATCATCCAATCTAAGGTGGAACGGAAGTGGTTGTCAGACACGCGTTCGTGGGAGAATGATGATGATTGTCACGTTCATCACATTCATGTTGAAGTGCGAATGAGTAACTTAGAAGCGGAATAAGTTGAGTTGAATAGAAAAATAGTAGTACTTTGCATTAATTCATGAGGAACAGCAGAGCTCCACATCTTAATCTATGGAATGTAGAAACTCTACCGTTGAAAATACATAAGTGAAAGGTCCAGGCATGGCCGAATGGCCAGCCCCCAAAACGAGATCACAGGATTAAAAATACAATCCAGGATGTCTAATACAATAGTAAAAAGTTCTATTTATAATAAACTAGCTACTAGGGTTTATAGAAGTAAGTAATTGATGCATAAATCCTTCCGGAGCCCACTTGGTGTGTGCTTGGGCTGAGCTTTAGCTTTCCACGTGCAGAGGCTTCTTTTGGAGTTGAACGCCAGGTTGTAACATGTTTCTAGTGTTCAACTCTGGTTTGTGACGTGTTTCTGGCGTTTAACTCCAGACAACGGCGTAGAACTGGCGTTCAACGCCCTTTTACGTCGTCTAAACTCGGCCAAAGTTTGGACTATTATATATTGCTGGAAAGCCCTGGATGTCTACCTTCCAACGCAATTGGAAGCGCACCATTTTGTGTTTTGTAGCTCTAGAAAATCCACTTTAAGTGCAGGGAGTTCAGAATCCAACAGCATCAGCAGTCCTTCTTCAACCTCTGAATCTGATTTTTGCTCAAGTCTCTCAATTTCAGCCAGAAAATACCTGAAATCACAGAAAAACACACAAACTCATAGTGAAGTCTAGAAATGTGAATTTAACATAAAAACTAATAAAACATCCCTAAAAGTAACTAGATCTTACTAAAAACATACTAAAAATAATGCCAAAAAGCGTATAAATTATCCGCTCATCACAACACCAAACTTAAATTGTTGCTTGTCCCCAAGCAACTGAAAATCAAATAGGATAAAAAGAAGAGAATATACTATAAATTCCAAACCATCAATGAAACATAGCTCCAATCAGATGAGCGGGACTTGTAGCTTTTTGCCTCTTGAATAGTTTTGGCATCTCACTTCATCCATTGAAGTTCAGAATGATTGGCATCTATAGGAACTCAGAGTTCAGATAGTGTTATTGATTCTCCTAGTTTAGTATGTTGATTCTTGAACACAGCTACTTTATGAGTCTTGGCCGTGGCCCTAAGCACTTTGTTTTCCAGTATTACCATCGGATACATAAATGCCACAGACACATAACTGGGTGAACCTTTTCAGATTGTGACTCAGCTTTGCTAAAGTCCCCAATTAGAGGTGTCCAGGGTTCTTAAGCACACTCTTCTTTTGCTTTCGACCTTGACTTTAACCGCTCAGTCTCAAGTTTTCACTTGACACCTTCACGCCACAAGCACATGGTTAGAGACAGCTTGTTTTAGCCGTTTAGGCCAGGATTTTATTCCTTTAGGCCCTCCTATCCACTGATGCTCAAAGCCTTGGGATCCTTTTTATTACCCTTGCCTTTTGGTTTTAAGGGCTATTGGCTTTTTGCTCTTGCCTTTTGGTTTTAAGAGCTTTTGGCTTTTTCTGCTTGCTTTTTCTTTTTCTCTATTTTTTTTCGCCATTTTTTTCTCTTTTTTTTTCTCTGCAAGCTTTTGTATTCACTGCTTTTTCTTGCTTCAAGAATCATTTTTATGATTTTTCATATTATCAAATAACATGTCTCCTGTTCATCATTCTTTCAAGAGCCAACATATTTAACATTCTAAAACACCAACTTCAAAAGACATATGCACTGTTCAAGCATTCATTCAGAAAACAAAAAGTATTGTCTCCACATCAAAATAATTAAACTAAGTTCAAAGATAAATTCGAAACTCATGTACTTCTTGTTCTTTTGAATTTAAGCATTTTTCATTTAAGAGAGGTGATAGATTCATAGGACATTCATAACCTTAAGACAAAGTTACTAAATACTAATGATCATGTAATAAGACACAAACTTAGATAAGCACTTAACATAGAAAACAAAAAACAGAGAATGTAAGAACAAGGAATGAGTCTACCTTAGTGATGGTGGCGTTTCCTTCTTGAGGAACCAATGATGTCCTTGAGCTCTTCTATGTCTCTTCCTTGTCTTTGTTGCTCCTCCCTCATTGCTGTTTGATCTTCTCTAATTTCATGAAGGATGATGGAGTGCTCTTGATGTTCCACCCTTAATTGTCCCATGTGGAACTTAATTCTCCCAGGGAGGTGTTGATTTGCTCCCAATAGTTTTGTGGAGGAAAATGCAATTGAGGCATCTTCGGGATCTCATGGTGATGAGCTTCATGCGTCTCTTGAGCTCCATGAATGGGCTCTCTTGTTTTCTCCATCCTTTTCTTAGTGATGGGCTTCTCTTCCTCAATGGGAATGTCTCCTTCTATGTCAATCCCAGCCGAATTGCATAGATGGTAAATAAGGTGAGAAAAAGCTAACCTTGCCATAGTGGAGGACTTGTCAGCCACCTTGTAGAGTTCTTGAGGTATAATCTCATGAACCTCCACCTCTTCTCCAATCATGATGCTATGGATCATGATGGCCCGGTCTATAGTAACTTCAGACTGGTTGCTAGTGGGAATGATTGAGCGTTGAATGAACTCCAACCATCCTCAAACTACAGGCTTAAGGTTCAGTCTTCTCAGTTGAACCGGTTTGCCTTTTGAGTCAATCTTCCATTGAGCTCCTTCCACACATATGTCCATGAGGACTTGGTCCAACCTTTGATCAAAGTTGACTCTCCTTGTGTAGGGGCGTGTGTTCTCTTCCATCATTGGCAAGTTGAATGCCAACCTTACATTTTTCGGACTAAAATCTAAGTAATTCCCCCGAACCATGCTGAGATAATTCTTTGGGTTCGGGTTCTTACTTTGATCATGGTTCCTTGTGATCCATGCATTAGCATAGAACTCTTGAACCATTAGAGTTCCGACTTGTTGGATGGGGTTTGTTAGAACTTCCCAACCTCTTCTATGGATCTCATGTTGGATCTCCGGATACTCATTTCTCTTGAGTTTGAAAGGGACCTCGGGGATCACCTTCTTCTTGGCCACAACATCATAGAAGTGGTCTTGATGAGCTTTGGAGATGAATCTTTCCATCTCCCATGACTCGGAGGTGGAAGCTTTTGTCTTCCCTTTCCCTTTTCTAGAGGATTCACCGGTCTTAGGTGCCATCAATGGTAATGGAAAAACAAAAAGCTTATGCTTTTACCACACCAAACTTAGAATTTTGCTCGCCCTCGAGCAAGAGAAGAAAGAATAGATGAAGAAGAAGAAGAAAATATGGAGGAGAGGAGGGAAAGGTGTATTCGGCCAAGAAGAGAAGAGAGGGTTGTGTGGTGTGAAAATGAGGAAGAATGGAGGGCTATATATAAGGAAGGGAAGGGGGTAAGGTTCGGCCATAAGGGTGGGTTTTAGGTGGGAAATTGATTTTGAATTTTGAAGGTAGGTGGAGTTTATGAGGTAGGTTTATGGGGAACAGTGGATGATGTGAGTGGAGGTAGGTGGGGATCCTGTGGGGTCCACAGATGCTGAGGTGTCAAGGATTTGCATCCCTGCACCCATTAGGCATGTAAAATGCCTTTGCATGCAATTCTGGCGTTTAAACGCCGAATTGATGCTTGTTCTGGGTGTTCAACGCCCAGATGCAGCATATGTCTGGCGTTGAACGCCAGCCAGATGCTTGTTTCTGGCGTTCAGCACCAGCTCTTCTTCACTGTGCATTTCTGGCATCTGAACGCCAGGATGCTGCTTGTTTCTGGCATTGTGCTCTGTTCTGGCGTTGAACGCCAGACAGATGCTCCTTACTGGCGTTTAAACGCCAGTGAGATCCTCCTCCAGGGTGTGATTTTTCTTCTGCTATTTTTGATTCTGTTTTCAATTTTTATATTTATTTTGTGACTCCACATGATCATGAACCTAATAAAACATGAAATAACAATAAAAATAAATTAAAATTAGATAAATAAAAATTGGGTTGCCTCCCAACAAGCGCTTCTTTAATGTCAATAGCTTGACAGTGGGCTCTCATGGAGCCTCACAGATGTTCAGAGCATTATTGAGACTCCCCAACACCAAACTTAGAGTTTGGATATGGGAGTTCAACACCAAACTTAGAGTTTGGTTGTGGCCTCCCAACACCAAACTTAGAGTTTGACTGTGGGGGCTCTGGTTGACTCTGTTTTGAGAGAAGCTTACTGTACCTCTTTTCCATGTTTACAGAAGGATGTCCTTGAGTTTTAAACTCAAGGGAGTCCTCATTCAATTGAAGGACTAATTCGCCTCTGTCAACATCAATCACAGCTCTTGCTGTGGCTAGGAAGGGTCTTCCAAGGATGATGGATTCATTCTCATCCTTCCCAGTATCTAGGACTATGAAATCAGCAGGGATGTAAAGGCCTTCAACCTTTACTAACACGTCCTCTACTTGTCCATAAGCCTGTTTTCTTGAATTGTCTGCCATCTCTAATGAGATTTTAGCAGCTTACACCCCAAAGATTCCCAGTTTCTCTATTACAGAGAGGGGCATGAGGTTTATCCCTGAACCAAGGTCACACAGAGCCTTTTCAAAGATCATGGTGCCTATGGTACAAGGTATTAGGAACTTTCCAGGATCCTATTTCTTCTGAGGCAATGTCAGTTGATCCAGATCACTTAGTTCATTGGTGAATAAGGGAGGTTCATCTTCCTAAAGCTCAATACCAAATAATTTGGCATTCAGCTTCATGATTGCACCAAGGTACTTGGTAACTTGCTCCTTAGTAACATCCTCATTCTCTTCAGAAGAGGAATACTCATCAGAGCTCATGAATGGCATAAGGAGGTTTAATAGAATCTCTATGGTCTCTAGTTGAATCTCAGATTCCTTTGGTTCCTCAGAGGGAAACTCCTTATTGATCACTGGACGCCCCAGGAGGTCTTCCTCCTTGGGATTCACGTCCTCCCCTTCTTCCTTGGATTCGGCCATGATGGTCATTTCAATTGCTTTGCACTCTCCTTTTGGATTTTCTTCTGTATTTCTTGGGAGAGTACTAGGAGGGATTTCAGTGACTCTTTTACTCAGCTGGCCCACTTGTGCTTCCAAATTTCTAATGGAGGACCTTGTTTCATTCATGAAACTCACAGTGGCCTTAGATAGATCAGAGACTAAGTTTGCTAAATTAGAAGTATTTTGTTCAGAGTTCTCTGTCTGTTGCTGAGTGGATGATGGAAAAGGCTTGCTATTGCTAAACCTGTTTCTTCCACCATTATCAAAGCCTTGTTGAGGCTTTTGTTGATCCTTCCATGAGAGATTTGGGTGATTTCTCCATGAGAGATTATAGGTGTTTCCATATGGTTCACCCATGTAATTCACCTCTGCTATTGCAGGGTTTTCAGGATCATAGGCCTCTTCTTCAGAAGGCACCTCTTGAGTACTGTTGGATGCAGCTTGCATTCCATTCAGACTCTGAGAAATCATATTGACTTGCTGAGTCAATATTTTGTTCTGAGCCAATATGGCATTCAGAGTATCAATTTCAAGAACTCCCTTCTTCTGAGGCGTCCCATTGCTTACAGGATTCCTCTCAGAAGTGTACATGAACTGGTTATTAGCAACCATGTCAATGAGTTCTTGAGCTTCTGCAGGCGTTTTCTTTTGGTGAATGGATCCACCTGCAGAAGTATCCAATGACATCTTAGCTAATTCAGACAGACCATCATAGAATATATCCAGGATGGTCCATTCTGAAAGCATGTCAGAAGGACACTTTTTGGTTAGTTGCTTGTATCTCTCCCAAGCTTCATAGAGGGATTCACCTTCTTTCTGTTTGAAGGTTTAAACATCCACTCTAAGCTTACTAAGCTTTTGAGGAGGAAAGAACTTGGCTAAGAAAGCCGTGACCAGCTTATCCCAAGAGTTAATGCTATCTTTGGGTTGAGAGTCCAACCACACTCTAGCTCTGTCTCTTACAGCAAAAGGGAAAAGCATGAGCCTGTAGACTTCAGGATCTACTCCATTAGTCTTAACAGTATCACAGATCTGCAAAAATTCAGTTAAGAACTGAAAAGGATCTTCAAATGGAAGTCCATGAAACTTGCAGTTCTGCTGCATCAGAGAAACTAATTGAGGTTTCAGCTCAAAGTTGTTTGCTCCAATGGTAGGGATGGAGATGCTTCTTCCATGTAAATTGGAATTAGGTACAATAAAGTCACCAAGCATCCTCCTTGCATTATTATTATTTTCGGCTGCCATCTCCTCTTCTTGTTCGAAAATTTCTGAAAGGTTATCTCTAGGTTGTTGTATTTTAGCTTCTTTTAGTTTCCTCTTCAGAGTCCTTTCAGGTTCTGGATCTACTTCAACAAGAATATTCTTGTCCTTGCTCCTGCTCATATGAAAAAGAGGGAACAGAAAAATAATAATAAGGATCCTTTTTACCACAGTATAGAGGTCCCTGTGTGAGTAGAAGAAAAGAAGAAGAAAAGAATGTAATGTAAGGAAAGAAACACAAGGGTGAGGAGAGCAGAGATGTGAGATGAAGAGAAGTGTTAGTAGATGAATAAATAAATAGAAGGAGATGAGAGAGAAAGAGAATTTTCGAAAATTATTTTTGAAAAATGGTTAGTAATTTTCGAAAATTAAAAAAAGAAATAAATTAAAATTGAATTTTGAAACAATTAGTTAATTAAAAAGAATTTTTGAAAAAGAGGAAAATATTTTCGAAAATTAGAGAGAGAGGGTTAGTTAGGTAGTTTTGAAAAAGATAACAAACAAACAAAAAGTTAGTTAGTTAGTTGAAACAAATTTGAAAATCAATTTTGAAAAGATAAGAAGATAAGAAGTTAGAAAAGATATTTTAAAATCAAATTTTTGAAAAAGATATGATTTTGAAAAAGATAAGATAATAAGATATTTTTGAAAAGATATGATTGAAATTAGTTTTGAAAAAGATTTGATTTTTAAAATCACAATTAATGACTTGATTCACAAGAAATCACAAGATATGATTCTAGAACTTAAAGTTTGAATCTTTCTTAACAAGTAAGTAACAAACTTGAAATTTTTAAATCAAAACATTAATTGATGATGTTATTTTCGAAAATTATGAGATAAAATTAAGAAAAAGATTTTTGAAAAATATTTTTAGAATTTTCGAAAATAAATAAGAAAAATGAAAAAGATTTGATTTTTGAAAAAGATTTTGAAAAAGATAAGATTTTTTTTTTAAATTGAAAATTTGATTTGAAAAAGTTTTGAAAAAGTCATCTCAAATTTTCGAAATTTATGAGTGAAAAAGGGAAAGATATTTTTTGATTTTTTTATTTTTTAATGATGAGAGAGAAAAACATGAAAATGATGCAATGCATGAAAATTTTGGATCAAAACAATGAATGCATGCAAGAATGCTATGAATGTCAAGATGAACACCAAGAACACTTTGAAGATCAAGATGAACACCAAGAACTTATTTTTGAAAAATTTTTTATGCAAAGAAAACATGCAAGACACCAAACTTAGAAATCTTTAATGCTTAGACACTAAGAATTCAAGAATGCATATGAAAAACACCATACAACACAAAACAATATAATATGAAGATCATGAAGAACACTATGAATGCATGATTTTTTTCAAAAAATGCAAGATGAACATGCAATTGACACCAAACTTAAAATCTGACTCAAGACTCAAACAAGAAACACAAAATATTTTTGATTTTTTTTATTTTATTAATTTTTTGTATTTTTATTTTATATTTTTCGAAAATTAGTGTAAAAAAGAAAAATAAGGATTCCAAAATTTTTAATATGAATTCCAGGAATCTTGCACTCTTATTCTAAAGCTCCAATCTGAGGGTTAGACATGGCTTAATAGCCAGTCAAGCTTTAGCATGTAAATCTTTTGGATCTGAAACAGCAGCAAGTGGATTAGCAACAACTAGCTTGCTCTTGATAATGTTGGGTTGGAAGCCCCAGTCCAAATGAATTTAGACATGGCTTTACAGCCAGTCAGGCTTCAACATGCTTCTTGAAACACTAGAATTCATTCTTAAAAAAAATTTTAGAATAATTTTCGAAAACAGATGAGAAATTTTTGAAAGATTTTTGAAAAAAGATTTTTTTTTTTTTGAAATTTTTTTTTGAAAATAAAACAAAAAGAAAATTACCTAATCTGAGCAACACGATGAACCATCAGTTGTCCAAACTCGAACAATCCCCGGCAACAGGGCCAAAAACTTGGTGTACAACGGCGCCAAAAACTCTGTACGCACGTCTTAATAAATCGTTTTTCATTCACAACTTCGATACAACTAACCAGCAAGTGCACTGAGTCGTCCAAGTAATAAAACCTTACGTGAGTAAGGGTCGATCCCACAGAGATTGTTGGTATGAAACAAGCTATGGTCACCTTGTAAATCTCAGTCAGGCGGATAATAATTGATTAAGGAGTTTTCGAAAACAGATGATAAATAGACAGAAAATAAAGATAGAAATACTTTTGTATATCATTGGTGAGAATTTCAGATAAGCGTATGGAGATACTTTCGTTCCTCTGAACTTCTGCTTTCCTGCTGTCTTCATCCAATCAATCTTACTCCTTTCCATGGCTGGCTTTATGTAAGGACATCACCATTGTCAATGGCTACTTTTCATCCTCTCTGTGAAAATGGTCCGATGCGCTGTCACTGCATGGCTAATCATCTGGAGGCATCACTGTGGTCAATGGCTGCATCCTATCCTCTTGTGAAAATGGTCCAAATACTCTGTCACAGCACAGCTAATCATCTGAGGTTCTCGATCATACTGGAATAGGATTCACCCTCCTTTTGCGTCTGTCACTACGCCCAGCACTCGCGAGTTTGAAGTTCGTCACAGTCATTCAATCCTAGAATCCTACTTGGAATACCACAGACAAGGTTTAGACTTTCCGGACTCTCATGAATGCCGCCATCAATCTAGCTTATACCACGAATATTCTGATTAAGAGATCCAAGAGATAATCATCCAATCTAAGGTGGAACGGAAGTGGTTGTCAGGCACGCGTTCGTGGGGGAATGATGATGATTGTCACGTTCATCACATTCATGTTGAAGTGCGAATGAGTATCTTAGAAGCGAAATAAGTTCAGTTGAATAGAAAAACAGTAGTACTTTGCATTAATTCATGAGGAATAGCAGACCTCCACACCTTAATCTATGGAGTGTAGAAACTCTACCGTTGAAAATACATAAGTGAAAGGTCCAGGCATGGCCAAATGGCCAGCCCCCAAAACGAGATCACGGGATCAAAAATACAATCCAGGATGTCTAATACAATAGGAAAAAGTTCTATTTATAATAAACTAGCTACTAGGGTTTACAGAAGTAAGTAATTGATGCATAAATCCACTTCCGGGGCCCACTTGGTGTGTGCTTGGGCTGAGCTTTAGCTTTCTACGTGCAGAGGCTTCTTTTGGAGTTGAACGCCAGGTTGTAACGTGTTTCTGGCGTTCAACTCTGGTTTGTGACGTGTTTCTGGCGTTTAACTCCAGACAGCAGCGTAGAACTGGTGTTCAACGCCCTTTTACGTCATCTAAACTCGGCCAAAGTATGGACTATTATATATTGCTGGAAAGCCCTGGATATCTACTTTTCAACGCAATTGGAAGCGCGCCATTTTGAGTTCTGTAGCTCCAGAAAATCAACTTTGAGTGTAGGGAGCTCAGATTCCAACAGCATCAGCAGTCCTTCTTCAACCTCTGAATCTGATTTTTGCTCAAGTCCCTCAATTTTAGCCAGAAAATACCTGAAATCATAGAAAAATACACAAACTCATAATGAAGTCCAGAAATATGAATTTAACATAAAAACTAATAAAAACATCCCTAGAAGTAACTAGATCTTACTAAAAACATACTAAAAACAATGCCAAAAAGCGTATAAATTATCCGCTCATCACACCACATCAAAATAATTAAACTGTTTTAAAATTCGAAATTCATGCACTTCTTTTTCTTTTTCAATTAAAAACATTTTTCATTTAAGAAAGGTGATGGATTCATTTTAATAGCTTTAAGGCATAGACACTAAGACACTAATGATCATGTAATAAAGACACAAACATAGATAAACATAAAGCATAAAAATTCGAAAAATAGAAAATAAAGAACAAGGAAATTAAAGAACAGGTCCACCTTAGTGATGGCGGCTTGTTCTTCCTCTTGAAGATCCTATGGAGTGCTTGAGCTCCTCAATGTCTCTTCCTTGCCTTTGTTGCTCCTCTCTCATGATTCTTTGGTCTTCTCTAATTTTATGGAGGAGGATGGAATGCTCTTGGTGCTCCACCCTTAGTTGTCCCATGTTGGAACTTAATTCTCCTAGGGAGGTGTTGATTTGCTCCCAATAGTTTTGTGGAGGAAAATACATCCCTTGAGGCATCTCAGGGGTTTCATGGTGAGGAATTTCCTAATGTCCATGAGTGGGATCTCTTGTTTGCTCCATCCTTTTCTTAGTGATGGGCTTATCCTCATCAGTGAGGATGTCTTCCTCTATGTCAATTCTTTGGGTCCGGGTTCACACTTTGATCATGGTTCTTGGTGATCCATGCATTGGCATAGAACTCTTGAACCATTAAAATTCAGACTTGATGAATGGGGTTGGTGAGAACTTCCCAACCTCTTCTTTGAATCCCATGTCGGATCTCCAAATACTCATTCTTTTTGAGCCTAAAAGGGACCTCGGGGATCACCTTCTTCTTGGCCACAACTTCATAGAAGTGGTCTTGATGCACCCTTGAGAGGAATCTCTCCATCTCCCATGACTCGGAGGTGGAAGCTTTTGCCTTCCCTTTCCACTTTCTAGAGGTTTCTCCGGCATTTGGTGCCATTAATGGTTATGGAAAAACAAAAAATCTTTAGCTTTTACCACACTAAACTTAGAAGGTTTTCTCGTCCTCGAGCAAAAGAAAAAAGAAGAGAGTAGAAGAAGAAGAAATAGAGGAGATGGAGGGGGCTTAGTGTTTCGGCCAAGGGGGAGAAGTAGTGTGTATGTTGTGTGAAAATGAAGGAGTGAAGATGGGCTTATATAGGAGTGGAGAGGGGGGGTATGGTTCGGCCATTATAGGTGGGTTTGGGAGGGAAAGTGGTTTGAATTTGAATGGTGAGGTAGGTGGGGCTTTATGAAGGATGGAGGTGAGCGGTGAAGAGAATGGTGGGATTTGATAGGTGAGGGATTTTTGGGGAAGAGGTATTGAGGTGATTGGTGAGTGGGTGAAGAAGAGAAAGAGAGGTGGGGTAGGTGGAGATCCTGTGGGGTCCACAGATCCTGAGGTGTCAAGGATTTCTCATCCTTGCACTAAGTGGCGTGCAAAAATGCCCCTTTCTGCCAATCCTGGCATTAAACGCCAGGCTGCTGCCCATTTATGGCGTTTAACGCTAGCTTCTTGCCCTTTTCTGGCGTTAAACGCCAGTCTAGTGCCCACTTCTGGCGTTAAACACCCAAAATAGTGCCAGACTGGGCGTTTAACGCCCATTCTGCTACCCTTACTGGCGTTTAAACGCCAGTAAGTTTTTCCTCCAGGGTGTTCTGTTTTTAATTCTGTTTTTCAGTCTATTTTTGCTTTTTCAATTGTTTTTGTGACTTCATATGATCATTAACCTATAGAAAATATAAAATAACAAAAGAAAAGAGAAATTTAACATAGATAATTAAAGATTAGGTTGCCTCCTAACAAGCACTTCTTTAATGTCAATAGCTTGACAGTGGGTTCTCATGGAGCCTCACAGATGTTTAGAGCAATGGTGGAACCTCCCAACACCAAACTTAGAGTTTGAATGTGAGGGTTCAATACCAAACTTAAAGTTTGGTTGTGGCCTCCTAACACCAAACTTAGAGTTTGAGTGTGGGGGCTTTGTCTGACTCTGTATTGAGAGAAGCTCTCCATGATTCCTCTTCTTGGTTATAGAGGGATATCCTTGAGCTTTAAACACAAGGGAGTCTTCATTCACTTGAATGATCAATTCTCCTCTGTCAACATCAATTACAGCTTTTGCTGTGGCTAGGAAGGGTCTGCCAAGGATGATGGATTCATCCACACACTTTCCAGTCTCTAGGATTATGAAATCAGCAGGGATGTAGTGGTCTTCAACCTTTACCAAGATATCCTCTACAAGTCCATAAGCTTATTTCTTTGAATTGTCTGCCATCTCCAGTGAGATTCTTGCAGCTTGTACCTCAATGATTGATGAGCGGATAATTTATACGCTTTTTGGCATTGTTTTTAGTATGTTTTTAGTAGAATCTGGTTACTTTTAGGGATGGTTTCATTAGTTTTTATGTTAAATTCACATTTCTGGACTTTACTATGAGTTTGTATGTTTTTCTATGATTTCAGGTATTTTCTGGCTGAAATTGAGGGACTTGAGCAAAAATCAGATTCAGAGGTTGAAGAAGGACTGCTGATGCTGTTGGATTCTGACCTCCTTGCACTCAAAATGGATTTTCTAGAGCTACAGAACTCAAAATGGCGCGCTTCAAATTGCGTTGGAAATTAGATATCCAGGGCTTTCCAGCAATATATAATAGTCCATACTTTAGCCAAGAATAGATGACGCAAACTGGCGTTCAATGCCAGCTCTCTGCCCGATTCTGGAGTTCAGCGCCAGAAATGGATCAAGAACCAGAGTTGAACGCCAGAAATGGATCAAAACCTGGCGTTCAACTCCACAAATGGCCTCTGCACGTGTAACATTCATGCTCAGCCTAAGCACACACCAAGTGGGCTCCGGAAGTGGATTTATGCATCAATTACTTACTTCTGTAAACCCTAGTAGCTAGTTTATTATAAATAGGACTTTTTACTATTGTATTAGACATCTTTTGATCATTTTTAGATCTCTAGACCTCCATGGGAGGCTGGCCATTCGGCCATGCTTACCCTCTATTCACTTATGTAATTTTAACGGTAGAGTTTCTGCACTCCATAGATTAAGGTGTGGAGCTCTGCTGTTCCTCAAAGATTAATGCAAAGTACTACTGTTTTCTATTCAATTCAACTTATTCTGCTTCTAAGATATTCATTCGCACTTCAACCTGAATGTGATGAACCTTACAATCATCATCATTCCCCATGAACGCGTGCCTGACAACCACTTCCGTTCTACTTTCGATTGAATGAGTGTCTCTAAGATCTCTTAATCAGAATCTTCGTGGTGTAAGCTAGAATGATGGCGGCATTCAAGAGAATCCAAAAAGTCTAAACCTTGTCTGTGGTATTCCAAGTAGGATTCAATGATTGAATGACTGTGACGAGCTTCAAACTCGCGAGTGCTGGGCGTGAGTGACAGACGCAAAAGGAGGGTGAATCCTATTCCAGCATGATCGAGAACCGACAGATGAATAGCCGTGCCGTGACAGGGTGCGTTGACCATTTTCACTGAGAGAAGGGGATGTAGCCACTGACAACGGTGATGCCCTTGCATAAAGCCAGCCATGGAAAGGAGTAAGACTGATTGGATGAAGACAGCAGGAAAGCAGAAGTTCAGAGGAACGAAAGCATCTCTATGCGCTTATCTGAAATTCTCACCAATGATTTACATAAGTATTTCTATCCCTATTTTATTAATTATTTTCGAAAACCCCATTACTATTTTATATCCGCCTGACTGAGATTTACAAGGTGACCATAGCTTGCTTCATACCAACAATCTCCGTGGGATTCGACCCTTACTCACGTAGGGTATTACTTGGATGACCCAGTGCACTTGCTGGTTAGTTGTGCGAAGTTGTGAACCATGGTATTGGCATCATGTTTTTGGCGCCATTGCCAGGGAAAGAAAGTGCAATGAATTTTACATAATCAAAGTGTAATCACAATTTCTGCGCACCAAGTTTTTGGCGCCGTTGCCGGGGATTGTTCGAGTTTTCGGTAAGCTTTTGGTCCGGTAACATCAGTGCCAAGTTTGATCCGGCAACAGCACCAAGTTTTTGGCGCCGTTGCCGGGGATTGTTCAAGTATGGACAACTAACGGTTCATCTTGTTGCTCAGATTAGGTAATTTTCTTTTTGTTTTCTTTTCAAAAATTTTTCAAAAATATTTCAAAATTTTCTCACCTGTTTTCGAAAAAAAAAATTTACTCAAAATTTTTAAAGAATGAATTCTAGTGTTTCATGAAGTATGTGAAGCCTGGCTAGCTGTAAATCCATGTCTAAATTCTTTTAGACTGAGGCTTCCACTCATAAGTATATGAAGTTGGATGAAATATCAGTTGTTGTATACATGAGAGGTATCTATGTTTGCTGAAGCTTGGCTGGCCATTGGCCATGTCTAGTGTTTTGGACCGGAGCTTTCATTGAAAGCTTGGCTGGCTAGTGAGCCATGTCTAATTCCTGGACTGAAGCTTTAGACTAAGAATGCAAGATTCCTGGAATTCATATTAAAAAATTTTGGAATCCTTATTTTTCTTTTTCAATTAATTTTTCAAAAAATCCAAAAAAATTTTAGAAAATAATAAAAATCAAAAATATTTTTCTGTTTCTTGTTTGAGTCATGTGTCATGTTATAAGTTTGGTGTTAATTGCATGTGCATCTTGTATTTTTCGAAAATTCTCATGCATTCATAGTGTTCTTCATGATCTTCAAGTTGTTCTTGGTAAGTCTTCTTGTTTGATCTTTGCATTTGCATATTTTGTGTCTTTTCTTGTTTTTCATATGCATTCTTGAATTCTTAGTGCCTAAGCATTAAAGATTTCTAAGTTTGGTGTCTTACATGTTTTCTTTGCATTAAAAATTTTTCAAAAATATGTTCTTGATGTTCATCATGATCTTCATAGTGTTCTTGGTGTTCATCTTGACATTCATAGCATTCTTGCATGCATCACATGTTTTGATCTAAAATTCTCATGCATTGCATTATTTTTCTTGTTTTTCTCTCTCATCATAAAAATTCAAAAATAAAAAAAATATCTTTCCTTTTTTTCTCTTAAAATTTCGAAAATTTGATTTGACTTTTTCAAAAAATTTTTAAAATCTAGTTGTTTTTATGAGTCAAATCAAATTTTCAATTTAAAAATCTTATCTTTTTCAAAATCTTTTTCAAAAATCAAATCTTTTTCATTTTTTTAGTTATTTTTGAAAATTATAAAAATATTTTTCAAAAATATTTTTCTTAATTTTACATCATAATTTTCGAAAATAACAATAACAATTAATGTTTTGATTCAAAAATTTCAAGTTTGTTACTTGCTTGTTAAGAAAGATTCAAACTTTAAGTTCTAGAATCATATCTTGTGATTTCTTGTGAATCAAGTCATTAATTGTGATTTTAAAAATCAAATCTTTTTCAAAAACTAATTTTAATCATATCTTTTCAAAAATATCTTCTTATCTTATCCTTTTCAAAAATTTGATTTCAAAATATCTTTTCTAACTTCCTAACTTCTTATCTTTTCAAAATTGATTTTCAAATTTGTTTCAACTAACTAACTAACTTTTTGTTTGTTTCTTACCTTTTTCAAAACCACCTAACTAACTCTCTCTCTCTAATTTTCGAAAATATCTCCCTCTTTTTCAAAAATTCTTTTTTATTAATTAATTATTTTAACTTTTGATTTTAAACCTTTCAAAAAAAATTACTAACCTTTTTCAAAAATTATTTTTCGAAAAGTACTAACTCTTTTTCAAAAACTATTTTCGAAAATCACTAACTATTTTTTCAAAAACAATTTTCGAAAATTCCCTCTCTCTCTTTTCTTCTCCTTTTCTTCCACTCACCTAAAGGGAACCTCTATACTTGGGTAAAAAGGATCCCTATTATTATTATTTTTCTGTGCCCTCTTCTTTGTCATATGAGCAGGAGCAAGGACAAGAACATCCTTGTTGAAGCAGATCCAGAACCTAAAAGGACTCTGAAAAGGAAACTAAGAGAAGCTGAATTACAACAAATCAGCAAGCACTTGTCAGAAATTATCAAACAGGAAAAGGAGATGGCAGCTGAAAATAATAATAATGCAAGGAGAATGCTTGGTGACTTTACTGTACCAAATTCCAATTTACATGGAAGAAGCATCTCCATTCCTACCATTGGAGCAAACAATTTTGAGCTGAAACCTCAGCTAGTTTCTCTGATGCAGCAGAACTGCAAGTTTCATGGACTTCCATCTGAAGATCCTTTTCAGTTCTTAACTGAATTCTTGCAGATCTGTGATACTGTTAAGACTAATGGAGTAGATCCTGAAGTCTACAGGCTCATGCTTTTCCCTTTTGCTGTAAGAGACAGAGCTAGAATATGGTTGGACTCTCAACCTAAAGACAGCCTGAATTCTTGGGATAAGCTGGTCACGGCTTTCTTAGCCAAGTTCTTTCCTTCTCAAAAGCTGAGCAAGCATAAAGCGGATGTTCAAACCTTCAGACAGAAAGAAGGTGAATCCCTCTATGAAGCTTGGGAAAGATACAAGCAGCTGACCAAAAAGTGTCCTTCTGACATGCTTTCAGAATGGACCATCCTGGATATATTCTATGATGGTTTATCTGAGTTATCAAAGATGTCATTGGATACTTCTGCAGGTGGATCCATTCATCTAAAGAAAATGCTTGTAGAAGCTCAAGAACTCATTGACATGGTTGCTAATAACCAGTTCATGTACACTTCTGAGAGGAATCCTGTGAGTAATGGGATGCCTATAAAGAAGGGAGTTCTTGAAATTGATACTCTGAATGCCATACTGGCTCAGAATAAAATATTGACTCAGCAAGTCAATATGATTTCTCAGAGTCTGAATGGAATGCAAGCTACATCCAACAGTACTCAAGAGGCATCTTCTGAAGAAGAAGCTTATGATCCTGAGAACCCTGCAATAGCAGAGGTGAATTACTTAGGTAACCTTATGGAAACACCTATAACTCATCATGAAGAAATCATCCAAATGTCTCATGGAAGGATCAAAAGCCTCAACAAGGCTTTAATAATGGTGGAAGAAACAGGTTTAGCAATAGCAAGCCTTTTTCATCATCCACTCAGCAACAGACAGAGAATTCTGAGCAGAACCCATCTAGCTTAGCAAACTTAGTCTCTGATCTATCTAAGGCCACTGTGAGTTTCATGAATGAAACAAGGTCTTCCATTAGAAATTTGGAAGCACAAGTAGGCCAGCTGAGTAAAAGGATCACTGAAATCCCTCCTAGCACTCTCCTAAGCAATACAGAAGAAAATCCAAAAGGAGAGTGCAAGGCTATTGACATAACCAAAATGGCGGAACCCAATGAGGGAGAGGAGGACGTGAATCCCAAGGAGGAAGACCTCCTGGGATGTCCAGTGATCAATAAGGAGCTTCCCTCTGAGGAACCAAAGGACTCTGAGGCTCATCTAGAGACCATAGAGATTCCATTGAACCTCCTTATACCATTCATGAGCTCTGATGAGTATTCCTCTTCTGAAGAGAATGAGGATGTTACTGAAGAGCAAACTGCCAAGTTTCTTGGTGCAATCATGAAGCTAAATGCCAAATTATTTGGCATTGATACTTGGGAAGTTGAACCTCCCTTGTTCATCAATGAACTAAGTGATCTGGATCAACTGACATTGCCTCAGAAGAGACAGTATCCTGGAAAGTTCATAATACCTTGTACCATAGGCACCATGATCTTTAAAGCTCTGTGTGACCTTGGTTCAGGAATAAACCTCATGCCCCTCTCTGTAATAGAGAAACTGGGAATCTATAGGGTGCAAGCTGCTAAAATCTCATTAGAGATGGCAGACAATTCAAGAAAACAGGCTTATGGACAAGTAGAGGACGTGTTAGTAAAGGTTGAAGGCCTTTACATCCCTGCTGATTTCATAGTTCTGGATACTGGAAAGGAAGAGGATGAATCCATCATCCTAGGAAGACCTTTCCTAGCCACAGCAAGAGCTGTGATTGATGTGGACAGAGGAGAATTGATCCTTCAATTGAATAAGGACCACCTTGTGTTTACAACTCAAGGATATCTCTCTGCATCCATGGAGAGGAAGCAGAAAAAGCTTCTCTCCAAGCAGAGTCAAACAAAGCCCCCACAGTCAAACTCTAAGTTTGGTGTTGGGAGGCCACAACCAAACTCTAAGTTTGGTGTTGAACTCCCATATCCAAACTCTAAGTTTGGTGTTGGAGAGTCTCAACAAAGCTCTGCACATCTGTGAGGCTCCATGAGAGCCCACTGTCAAGCTATTGACATTAAAGAAGCGCTTGTTGGGAGGCAACCCAATTTTTATTTATCTAATAATATTTTTCTTAGTTATATGTCTTTATAGGTTCATGATCATGTGGAGTCACAAAATAAATATAGAAATTGAAAACGGAATCAAAAACAGAAGAAGAAAAATCACACCCTGGAGGAAGCACCTGCCTGGCGTTCAACGCCAGAACAGAGCATGGTTCTGGCGCTGAACGCCCAAAATGGGCAGTATTTGGGCGCTGAACGCCCAGAACAGGCATGGTTCTGGCGTTCAGCGCCAGAAATGGCCAACAAATGGGCGTTGAACGCTCAAAATGGGCACCAACCTGGCGCTGAATGCCCAGAGTTGTGTGCAAAGGCATTTTACATGCCTAATTTGGTGCAAGGGTGTAAATCCTTGAACACCTCAGGATCTGTGGACCCCACAGGATCCCCACCTACCTCCACTCACTTCTTCTCACCCCTCTTTCAAGTATTCCCATAAACACTCTTCCCCAAAACCCTTCACCAATCACCTCAATCTCTCTTCCCCATCACCTCTTAACCACTCACATCCATCCACTCTTCCCTATAAACCTACCTCATAAACTCCACCTACCCTCAAAATTCAAAACTAATTTCCCACCCAAACCCACCCATATGGCCGAAACCTTCCCCCCCTCCCTTCCCTATATAAAGCCCTCCATTCTTCTTCAAATTCACACAACACAACCCTCTCTTCTCTTCTTGGCCGAAACACAACCCCTTCCCCCTCTCCTCCATATCTTCTTCTTCTTCCTCTATTCTTTCTTTTATTGCTCGAGGGAGAGCAATATTCTAAGTTTGGTGTGGTAAAAGCATAAGCTTTTTGTTTTTCCATTACCATTGATGGCACCTAAGACCGGAGAATCCTCTAGAAAAGGAAAAGGGAAGACAAAAGCTTCCACCTCCGAGTCATGGGAGATGGAAAGGTTCATCTCCAAAGCCCATCAAGACCACTTCTATGATGTTGTGGCCAAGAAGAAGGTGATCCCCGAGGTCCCTTTCAAACTCAAAAGAAATGAGTATCCGGAGATCCGACATGAAATCCAAAGAAGAGGTTAGGAAGTTCTAACAAATCCCATCCAACAAGTCGGCATCCTAATGGTTCAAGAGTTCTATGCCAATGCATGGATCACCAAGAACCATGATCAAAGTAAGAACCCGGATCCAAAAAAACTATGTTACAATGGTTCGGAGGAAATACTTAGATTTTAGTCCGGAGAATGTGAGGTTGGCGTTCAACTTGCCAAACATGGAAGAGAACGCACGCCCCTACACAAGAAGAGTCAACTTTGATCAAAGGTTGGACCACGTCCTTATGGACATATGTGTAGAAGGAGCTCAATGGAAGATTGACTCCAAGGGCAAGCCGGTTCAACTAAGAAGATTGGACCTCAAGCTTGTGGCTAGAGGATGGTTGGAATTCATCCAATACTCCATCATCCCCACTAGCAACCGATCTGAAGTTACTGTGGATCAGGCCATCATGATTCATAGCATCATGATTGGAGAGGAAGTAGAAGTTCATGAAGTCATCTCCAATGAACTCTACAAAATAGCCGAAAAGCCCTCTCCTGGGTCAAGGCTAGCATTTCCTCATCTTATTTGCCATCTATGTTACTCAGCTGGAGCTTTCATAGAAGGAGACATTTCCATTAAGGAAGAGAAGCCCATCACTAAGAAAAAGATGGAGCAAGCAAGAGAGCCCATTCATGGAGCTCAAGAAGCGTATGAAGCTCATCACCATGAGATCCTAGAGATGCCTCAAATGCATTTTCCTCCACAAAACTATTGGGAGCAAATCAACATCTCCCTAGGGGAATTGAGTTCCAATATGGGACAACTAAGGGTGGAACATCAAGAGCACTCCATCATCCTTCATGAAATTAGAGAAGATCAAAAAGCAATGAGGGAGGAGCAACAAAAACAAGGAAGAGACATAGAAGAGCTCAAGGACATCATTGGTTCCTCAAGAAGGAAACACCACCATCACTAAGGTGGATTCATTCCTTGTTCTTATTTCTTCTGTTTTTCGTTTTCTATGTTATGTGCTTATCTATGTTTGTGTCTTCACTACATGATCATTAGTAGTTAGTAACTTTGTCTTAAAATTATGAATGTCCTATGAATCCATCACCTCTCTTAAATGAAAAATGTTTTAATTCAAAAGAACAAGAAGTACATGAGTTTCGAATTTATCCTTGAACTTAGCTTAATTATATTGATGTGGTGACAATGCTTCTTGTTTTCTGAATGAATGCTTGAACAGTGCATATGTCTTTTGAAGTTGTTGTTTAAGAATGTTAAATATGTTGGCTCTTGAAAGAATGATGATTAGGAGACATGTTATTTGATAATCTGAAAAATCATAAAAATGATTCTTGAAGCAAGAAAAAGCAGCAAAGAACAAAGCTTGCAGAAAAAAAAAAGAGAGAAAATAGGCGAAAAAAAATATAGGCGAAAAAAAGAAGCAAGCAGAAAAAGCCAAAAGCTCTTAAAACCAAGAGGCAAGAGCAAAAAGCCAATAACCCTTAAAACCAAAAGGCAAGAGAAAATAAAAAGGATCCCAAGGCTTTGAGCATCAGTGGATAGGAGGGCCTAAAGGAAGAAAATCCTGGTCTAAGCGGCTAAACCAAGCTGTCCCTAACCATGTGCTTGTGGCGTGTAGGTGTCAAGTGAAAACTTGAGACTGAGCGGTTAAAGTCAAGGTCCAAAGCAAAAAAAAAGAGTGTGCTTAAGAACCCTGGACACCTCTAATTGGGGACTTTAGCAAAGCTGAGTCACAATCTGAAAAGGTTCACCCAATTATGTGTCTGTGGCATTTATGTATCCGGTGGTAATACTGGAAAACAAAGTGCTTAGGGCCACGGCCAAGACTCATAAAATAGTTGTGTTCAAGAATCATCATACTAAACTAGGAGAATCAATAACACTATCTGAACTCTGAGTTCCTATAGATGCCAATCATTCTGAACCTCAATGGATAAAGTGAGATGCCAAAACTATTCAAGAGGCAAAAAGCTATAAGTCCCGCTCATTTGATTGGAGCTATGTTTCATTGATAATTTGGGATTTATAGTATATTCTCTTCTTTTTATCCTATTTGATTTTCAGTTGCTTGGGGACAAGCAACAATTTAAGTTTGGTGTTGTGATGAGCGGATAATTTATACGCTTTTTGGCATTATTTTTAGTATATTTTTAGTAGAATCTGGTTACTTTTAGGGATGGTTTCATTAGTTTTTATGTTAAATTCACATTTCTGGACTTTACTATGAGTTTTTGTGTTTTTCTGTGATTTCAGGTATTTTCTGGCTGAAATTGAGGGACTTGAGCAAAAATCAGATTCAGAGGTTGAAGAAGGACTGCTGATGCTGTTGGATTCTGAGCTCCCTGCACTCAAAATGGATTTTCTGGAGCTACAAAACTCAAAATGGTGCGCTTCCAATTGCGTTGGAAAGTAGATATCCAGGGATTTCCATCAATATATAATAGTCCATACTTTGGCCAAGAATAGATGACGCAAAATGGCGTTCAACGCCAGTTCTTTGCCCGATTCTGGAGTTCAGCGCCAGAAATGGATCAAGAACCAGAGTTGAACGCCAGAAATGGATCAAAACCTGGCGTTCAACTCCACAAATGGCCTCTACACGTGTAACATTCATTCTCAGCCCAAGCACACACCAAGTGGGCTCCGGAAGTGGATTTATGTATCAATTACTTACTTCTGTAAACCCTAGTAGCTAGTTTATTATAAATAGGACTTTTTACTATTGTATTAGACATCTTTTGATCATTTTTAGATCTCTAGACCTCCATGGGAGGCTGGCCATTCGGCCATGCTTACCCTCTATTCACTTATGTAATTTTAACAGTAGAGTTTCTGCACTGCATAGATTAAGGTGTGGAGCTCTGCTGTTTCTCAAAGATTAATGCAAAGTACTACTGTTTTCTATTCAATTCAACTTATTCTGCTTCTAAGATATTCATTCGCACTTCAACCTGAATGTGATGAACGTGAAAATCATCATCATTCCCCATGAATGCGTGCCTGACAACCACTTCCGTTCTACTTTCGATTGAATGAGTGTCTCTTAGATCTCTTAATCAGAATCTTCGTGGTGTAAGCTAGAATGATGGCGGCATTCAAGAGAATCCGGAAAGTCTAAACCTTGTCTGTGGTATTCTGAGTAGGATTCAATGATTGAATGATTGTGACGAGCTTCAAACTGGCGAGTGCTGGGCGTTAGTGACAGACGCAAAAGGAGGGTGAATCCTATTCCAGCATGATCGAGAACCGACAGATGAATGGCCGTGCCATGACAGGGTGTGTTGACCATTTTCACTGAGAGGAGGGGATGTAGCCACTGACAACGGTGATGCCCTTGCATAAAGCTAGCCATGGAAAGGAGTAAGACTGATTGGATGAAGACAGCAGGAAAGCAGAGGTTCAGAGGAACGAAAGCATCTCTATGCGCTTATCTGAAATTCTCACCAATGATTTACATAAGTATTTCTATCCCTATTTTATTAATTATTTTCGAAAACCCCATTACTATTTTATATCCGCCTGACTGAGATTTACAAGGTGACCATAGCTTGCTTCATACCAACAATCTCCGTGGGATTCGACCCTTACTCACGTAAGGTATTACTTGGACGACCCAGTGCACTTGCTGGTTAGTTGTGCGAAGTTGTGAACCATGGTATTGGCATCATGTTTTTGGCGCCATTGCCAGGGAAAGAAAGAGCAATGAATTTTACATAATCAAAGTGTAATCACAATTTCTGCGCACCAATGATCCCTAGCTTCTCCATTATAGAGAGAGGCATGAGGTTTATACTTGACTCTAGGTCACACAGAGCCTTCTCAAAGGTCATGGTGCCTATGGTACAAGGTATTGAGAACTTCCCAGGATCTTGTCTCTTCAGAGATAATTTCTGCCTAGTCAAGTCATCTAGTTCTTTAGTGAGCAATGGAGGTTCATTTTCCCAAGTCTCATTACCAAATAACGTGGCGTTTAGCTTCATGATTGCTCCAAGGTATTTAGCAACTTGCTTTTCATTAACATCTTCATCCTCTTCAGAGGAAGAGTACTCATCAGAGCTCATGAATGGCAGGAGTAAATTCAATGGAATCTCTATGGTCTCTGTGTGAGCCTCAGATTCCCATGGTTCCTCATGAGGGAACTCCTTGGAGGCCAGTGGACGTCTAGTGAGGTCTTCTTCAGTGGAGATCACTGCCTCTTCCTCCTCTCCAAGTTCGGCCATGTGGGTCATGTTGATAGTCTTGCACTCTCCTTTTGGATTCTCTTCTGTATTGCTTGTAAGAGTACTAGGAGGGAGTTCAGTAACTTTCTTACTCAGCTGACCTACTTGTGCCTCCAAATTTCTGATGGAGGACCTTGTTTCAGTCATGAAACTCTAAGTGGCTTTAATTAGATCAGAGACTATAGTTGCTAAGTCAGGGTGGCTCTGCTTAGAATCCTCTGTCTGTTGCTAAGAAGATGATGGAAAAGACTTGCTATTGCTAAACCTATTTCTTCCACCATTACTATTGTTGAAGCCTTGTTGAGGTCTCTGTTGATCCTTCCATAAGAGATTTGGATGATTTCTCCATGAAGGATTATAGGTGTTTCCATAGGAATCTCCCATGTAATTCACCTCTTCCATTGCTGGGTTCTCAGGATCATAAGCTTCTTCTTCAGGGGAAGCTTCCTCAGTACTGCCTGGTGCAGCTTGCATTCCATACAAACTTTGAGAAATCATATTGACTTGCTGAGTCAATATTTTATTCTGAGCCAGTATGGCATTTAGAGTATCAATCTCAAGAACTCCTTTCTTCTGATTTGTCCCATTATTCATAGGGTTCTTTTCAGAAGTGTACATGAATTGGTTATTTGTAACCATCTCAATGAGTTCCTGAGCTTCTGCAGGCATCTTTTTTAGATGGAGAGATCCTCCAGCAGAGCTATCTAATGACATCTTGGACAGTTCAGACAGACCATCATAGAAGATACCTATGATGCTCCATTCAGAAAGCATGTCAGAAGGACACCTTCTGATCAATTGCTTGTATCTTTCCCAAGCGTCATAGAGGGATTCTCCTTCCTTCTGTCCGAAGGTTTGGACTTCCACTCTAAGCTTGCTCAATTTTTGAGGTGGAAAGAACTTTGCCAAGAAGGCATTGACTAGCTTTTCCCAAGAGTTCAAGCTTTCTTTGGGTTGTGAATCCAACCATGTCCTAGCTCTGTCTCTTATAGTAAAACGGAAGAGCATAAGTCTGTAGACTTCAGGGTCAACCCCATTGGTTTTGACAGTGTCATAGATTTGCAAGAATTCAGCTAAGAACTGATGAGGATCTTCCAATGGAAGTCCATGAAACTTGAAATTCTGTTGCATTAGAGAAACTAATTGAGGCTTAAGCTCAAAGTTGTTTGCTCCAATGGCAGGGATTGAGATGCTTCTCCCATAGAAGTCGGGAGTAGGTGTAGTAAAGTCACCAAGCACCTTCCTTGCATTGTTGGCATTGTTGTTTTCGGCTGCCATGGTTTCCTCCTCCTTGAAGAGCTCTGTTAGGCCCTCTAGAGAGAGTTATGCTTTAGCTTCTCTTAGCTTTCTCTTCAAGGTCCTTTCAGGTTCAGGATCAGCTTTAACAAGGATGCCTTTGTCTTTGCTCCTACTCATATGAAAGAGAAGTGAACAAGAAAGTACGGAATCCTCTATGTTACAGTATAGAGATTCCTTGAAGTGTCAGAGGAAAAGAAGAATAGAAGGAGAAGGTAGAAAGAGAAGAATTCGAACTTATCAAGAGGGATAGAGTTCGAATTGTTGATAGTGGAGGAGTGTTAGTCCTTAAATAGAAGGATGTGAGAAGAGGGGAAGAATTTTCGAAATTAAAGTAAAAGATTTTGAAATAATTAAAAGAAATTTTGAAAATTTGATTGATGATTTTCGAAAACTAAAATTGGGAAAGAAATTAAGTGATTTTGAAAAAGATTTTGAAATTAGAAATTAAAAGGATATGATTGAAAATTAATTTTGAAAGAGATGTGATTGAAAAGATATGATTGAGAAGATATGATTAAAGATCAAATTAAAAAGAGAAAGTTTTAAAATTGAAGTTGATTACTTGACTAACAAGAAATTAGAAGATATGATTCTAGAATTAAAACTTTTGATTCTTTCTTAATAGGCAAGTAACAACTAGAAAATTTTGAATTAAATTATTAATTGTAGCAAGGATTTTCGAAAATAGTAATAAAATAAAAAAATTGAAAATAAATTGATTTTGAAAAGATATGATTGAAAAGATATTATTTGAAAAAGATTTGACTTTGAAAAATTATGAAAATTTGAAAAAGATTTGAATTAAAAACAAAATCTTCCCTCTAGTGTCATCCTGGCGTTAAACGCCTAGAATGGCATCCATTCTGGCGTTTAACGCCCAGAATGGCATCCATTCTGGCGTTTAACGCCCAAAATGCTACCTTTTTGGGCGTTAAACGCCCAGCCAGATACCCTGGCTGGCGTTTAAATGCCAGTTTTCCTTCTTCACTGGGCGTTTTGAACGCCCAGCTTTTTCTATTTAATTCCTCTACTGAATGTTCTGAATCTTCAATTCTCTGTATTATTGACTTGAAAAGACACAATTTTTAATGATGAGAAACAATAAAAAATGCAACTAAGATCAAATAAACAATGCATGCAAGACACTAAACTTAAAAATTAGACACTAGACTCAAACAAGAGACATAAAAATATTTTTGATTTTATGATTTTATAAATTTTTTTGTGATATTTCAAAAATTATATGGAAAAGAGAATAAAGAGATTCAAAACTTTTAATAAGAATTCCAGGAATCATGCAATGTTAGTCTAAAGCTTCAGTCTAAAAAGATTAGACATGGTTAGCCAAGCTTCAGCAGGACATTACATTCAGCAGCTAAATTGATGAGAATCAATCAGCTTTTTTGATGATAAGAACATCACCTTGAAACTCTAGAATTCATTCTTAAAAATTCTGAAAAATAAAAAGAAAAGTACCTAATCTAAGCAACAAGATGAACCGTCAGTTGTCCAAACTCGAACAATCCCCGGCAAGGGCGCCAAAAACTTGGTGTACGAAATTGTGATCATCAACAATTTTGCACAACTAGCCAGAAGTGCACTGGGTCGTCCAAGTAATAAACCTTACGTGAGTAAGGGTCGATCCCACGGAGATTGTCAGCTTGAAGCAAGCTATGGTCATCTTGTAAATCTCAGTCAGGCGGATTCAAATGGTTATGGAGGATTGATAATTAAAAGATGAATAAAACATAAAATAAGATAAAGATAGAGATACTTATGTAATTCATTGGTAGGAATTTCAGATAAGCATATGAAGATGCTTTGTTCCTCTCGAACCTCTGCTTTCCTATTCCCTTCTTCCAATCATTCATACTCCATTCCATGGCAAGCTTTATGTTGGGCATCACCGTTGTGAATGGCTACTTCCCGTCCTCTCAGAGAAAATGTTCTACGCACGCTGTCACCGCACGGCTAATCATCTGTCGGTTCTCGATCATGTTGGAATAGGATCCATTGATCCTTTTGCGTCTGTCAGACGCCCAACAATCACGAGTTTGAAGCTCGTCACAGTCATCCCTTCCCAGATCCTACTCAGAATACCACAGACAAGGTTTAGATGTTCCGGATCTCAAAAATATCTGCCAATAATTCTAGCCTATACCACGAAGGTTCTAATCTTAGATTAGAAACCCAAGAGATACACATTCAAGCTTGTTTGCATGTAGAACGGAAGTCATCGTCAGGCACGCATTCATAGGTGAGAATGGTGATGAGTGTCACATAATCATCACATTCATCATGTTCTTGGGTGCGAATGAATATCTTGGAGAAGAAATAGACTTGAGTTGAATAGAAAAACAATAGTACTTTGTATTAATTCATGAAGAACAGCAGAGCTCCACACCTTAATCTATAGTGTGTAGAAGCTCCACCGTTGAAAATACATAAGAACAAGGTCTAGGCATGGCCGTGAGGCCAGCCTCCAAAAGCATCTAAGATAGCATAAGACTTATCAAAGATGAAAATACAATAGTAAAAGGTCCTATTTATAGAGAACTAGTAGCCTAGGGTTTACAGAAATAAGTAATTAATGCAGAAATCTTCTTCCGGGCCCACTTGGTGTGTGCTTGGGCAGAGCATTGAAGCTTCCATGTGTAGAGACTTTTCTTGGAGTTAAACGTCAGCTTTTGTGCCAGTTTGGGCGTTTAACTCCAGCTTTTGTGCCAGTTCTGGCGTCTTGACGCCACAATTCTTAAGCTGACTTGGAACGCCTGTTTGGGCCATCAAATCTTAGGCAAAATATGGACTATTATATATTTCTGGAAAGCCCAGGATGTCTAATTTCCAACACAATTAAGAACGCGCTAAATGGGCTTCTATAGCTCCAGAAAATCCACTTCGAGTGCAGGGAGGTCAGAATCCAACAGCATCTGCAGTTCTTTTTCAGCCTCTAAATCAGATTTTCGCTCAGGTCCCTCAATTTCAGCCAGAAAATACCTGAAATCACAGAAAAATACACAAACTCATAGTAAAGTCCAGAAAATTGATTTTTAAATAAAAACTAATAAAAACATAATAAAAACTAACTAAAACATACTAAAAACATACTAAAAACAATGCCAAAAAGCGTATAAATTATCCGCTCATCACTATGCTCTCAAATTGTATGATATATATTCTTCCATTGGTAGAGATTTTGGATGTACTATCCTTGCTTGGCTTGTTGTATGGACAATCTGTTAAATGATTCTTGAGAGTGTGCCTATTGTTCCCTTTGCCAATCAAGAGTTATTGCTTGAAACTCTCTCTGTTGATCCAACATCTTGAGCTGGAAATTTTCTTGCTTCTCCATCATTTGCTACTACCAATGCTCTTGTTGCTCTTGGGCTTTCAAATACTGCTCTTGTTGCTTTAAGTATTGCTCCTGTTGTTGCTCCTGTGCTCTCATGTATTGTTAAGACATTTCTTCAATGGCTCTTTGCATTTGGCTTAAGTCTATTGCACCAGAAGCTTGTTCTCCCTCCACTTGTGGTCTCCTGTTTCTTCCTTGAGCTCTTCTCTCCTCCTCGGTTTTAGGGATACCATCCATTTTTTGCTTGGTGATTCCTCTGCCTCCTGTTACCCGATCTATATTTACATCCTCAAAGAGTACTCCTGCTCTATTGCAGAGCCTCAAAATGGTACTTTGGTGACCAAGTCTGCTTGATTTTCTAGTATCCTCAGCCATCTCTTGAATGTTATCTGCTATGAGCTGTGGGACATTGACTTCTCCTCCCCTAAGTATGCAATATGTCAGAATTGCTCTCGTTATTGTGACTTTAGATGTATTTCCGGTTGGGAGTATGGACCTTCTCACTATCTCATACCACCCTTTGGCCTCAGGTATGATATCCATTCTCTTCAAGTGGCTTGGAGCCCCATCAGAGTCCCTTTCCCAGTCTTTGCCTTCAAAGCATAGACCATGTAATATCTCATCAGGATCGCTCTCATCTGCCATTCTTTCCTCAAAGCTAGGCTCTCCATAGGGTATCACTCTTATCTGTAAGACTTTCATGATGGATGGTGGGCTGAAATCTACCTCAACCCCCTTAATGTAGCTCTTGTAGGGAAGGCTGGTCTTGCTTGACCTCACAGCATTTGTATAGAATTCCCTTATCATGGTTGCACTTATGTCTGTGAGAGGTTCACATAGAAGTTCCCATCTCCTCTCTACGGTTATTCTTCTCATGATGGGGTATTCTCCATCTTTCAATCTGAAGCCCATTTCTGGAATGACTTTCTTTGATTCCTTTAGCCTATGATATCTTGATTCATGAAATTGAGACTTAAATCTCTTGGTATCATAGGTTGGTGGTTCTGTTTCAACTGGTTCCTTTCCTTTCCTTTTTCTGGAACTTGATGAAGCCATGAATTAGGAAGGAAGGAGGAAGAGAAGATAGGCCTTGGTTAAAGCACGGTTATGATGGAAGGAATGGGAGGTAAGGTGTTGTGTGATGTCTTTGGATGAGAGAAGGATGATGTAACATGTTTGGGAGGAATGTATGAAGAAAGCAATGGTATGTGAGCTTAGGAAGTGTTACTGCCAATTTATAGAAGGTATGAAGTGTTGAAAGAAAACATTAGGTTGGAGGATTCGATTAAGTTGCAATGAAGGGTGAGGATTGAGCAAATTATTGTTGAAGATCCATGAAATGGACGGTGTGCATGTAGAGATGGTTGAAGACAAGGATCACTCCTTCATTGGGCATGTGGTTCGGCCTCCTAGGTGTTGAACCATGCAGATTTTGTCTTGTTTCCACGAGAACACCATTCCCTAAGCACATGTGACTCACTTTTTCCTCTTGTGACAACCGTACATGATGTGGCTTTGTCTTTTCCTCTAAATCTTCTTCCTACCTATCCAATTAAACCAAGGAAATGGTAAGCCAAAGATTAAATTTGTTACGGTGGTGTTTATCAAGTGAAAAGCAATAAAGAAAAACAAAATTTACTATATGTTTCTTATTTATGAAAAACCAACTATGTCCCTTAGGAATTTCAACAAAATTTTGGTGAACACCAAACTTGTTTTCTACTAAGTGCTTCATGTGAAACCTAATGAATGTCTATCATAATGAGTATATTCATTATAAGGAACACTTTATTTTCTACCTTAATGCAATAAACTCATACAATGATGCAATATATGGTTTATCTATTCATGAATTTGAAGCTTTGAGAAAAAGTGATTTTCTTGAAATTCATAGCATATATAGACACCAAACTTAATGTTTGGCTATATACTTTCAATGGAATGGATGAGTATATATCCTAAATTGGTTTTATGATCAGCATGCTTGAAAAGCTCTTTTAAAGTGCCTTCAGGCACACCAAACTTAGGGATCAAACATATGCTTCAAAATGATGTATGCAGTTATCAAATTTGCTCATGAGAGCTCAAATCTATGCTAGAAGAACCATTAATTATTGAAATTAAAACAAAAGCATGAATATTAAATCATGGGCTGCCTCCCATGGAGCGCTCTTTTATTGTCACTAGCTTGACATTGGTCCCTTGTTAGGGTGGCTAATGATTGTGGTGCCTCAGTTTGTCCCCTCTCACTGTGAGCCTTCTTCCTGTGCGTTGATGATCAATCTCCATATGCTCCAGTGAGAGTATCTTATTGACGATGTAGTAATCATCAGTTTGTTGATCTATCTCCAACTGCTGATATATCAACTGTACCTTGTCTCCTTTTGAGAACCCTTCAGTTGGGATTCTTTTGTTTCTCCACCCTTTTAGAATCCTTTTCTTGCTCTTCTTTCCTTTCTTTGGTGGCTCTTCTGTCTTTTCAGCAGGCTTTGTATCAGGGTCTATCTTCCTTATGATCAACTTCTCACTTTCTTCCTTCCTTCTCTTCTCATTATTTACATCTTCCTTTCCCTTTTTTTCTTCTCCACTGTCCATCTCTTGCTTCACAGGTGAGCTGATGAGTGCTTCATGGGGTTTTTCTTTCTAAAGCAAATCTTCTTCTTCAATCCTCATGCAGCTCTTCTCTTCAACAGTATGATGTACTTCCTAGAAGACATTTAGAGTGATCTTCTCATCATTTACCTTCAAAGTCATTTCTCCTTGTTCCACATCAATGATAGCCCTTGTTGTGGCCAGGAAAGGTCTTCCCAATATAATAGAGTCATTGCCCTCTTCACCTAAGTCCAGGATTACAAAATCTGCTGGAAATATGAATTTCCATACTCTGACCAAGAGATTTTTAATCACCCCCTTGGAAATTACCAGAGATCTATCCACTAGCTCCAATGACATCTGTGTAGGCTTCACTTCTTCTATAGATAGCCTTCTCACCATAGACAAAGGCATCAGGTTGATACTGGATCCTAAATCATACAGTGCCTTGTCAATGATCATGTTACCAATTGTACAAGGCAAGAAGAAGCTCCCAGGGTCTTTGAGTTTTGGTGGGATACCTTCTTGGATCACTGCACTACATTCTTGTGTCAAGATCACTGTCTCGTTTTCATTCCAGCTCCTTTTCTTGTTGATGAGCTCTTTAAGAAACTTAGCATATAGAGGCATCTGCTCTAATGCTTCAGCAAGTGGAATATTGATTTCCAGTTTCTTGAAAACTTCTAAAAACTTTGGAAACTGTTGATCTTTGATCTCCTTGTGAAATCTTTGAGGATATGGCAGAGGAGGGGTGCAAGTCTTCACTATCTTCCTCTATTCTTGTGATTGCTCCTCCATGATTTGCTTTCCCTTCTTTAAAGCTTGTGGCTGTTCCTCTTTCTCCTTAAGCTTTTCTTGGTCCTTCTCCTTAAGTGTCACTTCTTCCTTGTTGCTGGCCTCATCATTCTCAGCTGGCCTCTTGTTAGTTTTTTTGTCATTTACCAAGGTTTTTCCACTCCTTAATTGGATTTCTTTGCATTCTTCTTTGGGATTGGGAATGGTGTCACTTGGTAGTGCATTGGTTGGTCTCTCAGCTAATGTTTGCTTGGACAATTGTCCAATTTGCCTTTCCAAGTTCCTTAGTAAATCTTCATGGTTCTTGTTGGCCAATTCTTGATGCTTGATCATCTTTTCCATCATTATCTCCAAGTTGGAGGTCCTTTGAGATTCTTGGGGTGGTTGTGGTTGATTATGAGATGTGGAGGGTGAATGATAATTATTTTGGTTAGTGGATAGGTTATTGGGTGGATAGTAGTTAGGTTGGGGTTGATTGTTTTGTGGTTTTCTGTATTGGTTTTGGTTAGTGTTTTGATGGTTTTGATGGTTTGTGTTTCTGGAATTGTTCTGGTTTGAGTTTCTCTGCCAAGGCTGCTGGTTTTGGTTGTCTCCCCACTTCAAATTGGGGTGGTTCCTCCAGGATGAGTTGTAAGTGTCCCCATGGAAATCATTTTGTCTAGCTCCTTGATTGTGCATGTACTGCACTTGCTCTTGCTACTGCTCTTTATAGTTTTCCTCCTGCTGACCCCACACCAGTGGTGGTTAGTTAGTTGTGCTCACTGCTACAAGTTACAATCCATCCATCCTGGTGCACGAAATTGTGATCACACCTTTCACAACTCCGCAAAACTAACCAGCAAGTGCACTGGGTCATCCAAGTAATACCTTACGTGAGTAAGGGTCGATCCCACGGAGATTGTCGGCTTGAAGCAAGCTATAGTCATCTTGTAAATCTTAGTCAGGCGGATTCAAATGGTTATGAGGTTTTGATAATTAAGAGACAAATAAAACATAAAATAAAATAAGATACTTATGTGATTCATTGGTGGGAATTGATGTATGGAAAACGATCCAACACAAAACTCATCGGCAAGTGTACTGGGTCGTATCAAGTAATAATAACTCACATGAGTGAGGTCGATCCCACAGGGATTGAAGGATTGAGAAATTTTAGTTAGGTTGTTGATTTAGTCAAGCAAACAAGTGTTGAGTTGAGTGATTTGTGTTCAACAGAAGCTAAATTGCATGAAATTTAAAGGGAGAGGGAAAATTTATAGTAATTTAAGGGACAAAAGAAGTAAAGGAGCTGAATCTGAAAGTGCGAGTAATATAAATGACTAAAACTTAAATTGTAAGAAATGTAAATAGCTGAAGCTTAGAGTGCAAGAAATGTAAATTGCTTGAATTATAAAGGGCTTTGGGAGCTGGGATTTCAGAAAGTAAACAAGAGAAAGTAAATGACATTCATTCAGAGAAGTAAAAGATGAATTGAAATGTAGCAGATCTAAACAGAAAAGAAGAATTGCTTGGAAAAGCAAAATAGAAAATGAATTTAGCTCAATTGCACAAATTAAAAGAGAAATTGAAGATCTCAGGGGTTGAAGGAGACTAGATAACAAGTCTAGATCTCAATTCCTTCCTTGATCCAATAAGAGAATAATTGCAGAAGAAGTAAATGATGGAAGCAGTAAAGGAACCTTAGATCCAAATCACAATTCTTTGAAATTATGCAGAAAGTAAACAATAGAGATCTCAGATCAAGAATGAAACAGAATTCCTTCAATTCTCAATCCAACATTTAAAACAAAGAGTAGAAAGTGCAGAAGTAAGAACAAAGAAGAAGAAAATTCAATTCTCTTCTCAATTCCCAAACCCAAAGCTAAAATCTAAAATGAGCTCTCAAATGAAAAGTAAAAATCTAAAAAAGATCAAAACCCCTCTCTAAATCAAACTAACTTCTATTTATACACTTCCTATTTTTGGATTTTAGAATTTGGAACGGGCTTTTTAATTTTTGTGAAGAATTCAATTTAAGTGGAATTTTGGTTGAATTTTGACCATGGGCCACACTCCCAGTAGAGTGCTCGGTTGCTGACAAGAGCGCCGCATTTCCCTTTGCTGGCCTTCCAATTTTTGTGCGACACACTTCTTTGGGCAGCATCAGAGTAGCGCTCGGTGAGTGGGGAGAGTGCAGCATCCAACCTTGCCAAGTCTTGCGCACCAAACTCCTTGGCCGTGTCAAATTTTGTTGCGCTCCAAGCCTTGGTCAAGCAATAGCGCTCGGTGAACACCAAGAGCGCAGCATCCATGTTGCCTTGGTGAGGTCCTAGCTTCTAATCTCGCTGGATGCACTTCAGCCAATTTCCTTGTGAAATAAACAAAGTTAGTGCCTCCCCCTTGAGTGCAAGTCCCTGGTTCGAATCCTTGCTGAGCCCTTTTGCCTATTTTCCTTGTAAAGGAGTGTAACACTCCTTCCTTGCTCTTCATGAAGTTCCCTGGTTCGAACCTTTGCCAAACCATTTTGGCTCATTTCTTTTTGCAAGTAGCGCTTCTCTTGGTCCCTTGGCTCATGGGTTCGAACCTTGGTGGCTTTATTAGCAAATATTTCACCTTGAATTAAATTGGAATGGAGCCAAATAAAGTCATTTGTGTTAACCGAGCATTGTGATTTTTTCCTTGCTTCTTTGGTGCTCGGTTAACAAGGAGAGCACAACATTCCTTGCTTTGCTTCCTTGGCCTTGAGTAGGGCTCTCATAGAGAGTGCTGAGCTCTTAGAGAGAGCGCTATGGCTTCTCCCTTGATGCACCATGCTTTCCTTCTTCCATAGGCCACACTTTTCTTCTTCCTTAGGCAACGCTTTCCTTGTTTCTTTCTCTTCTTCACCTACAAGTAAACAAAACAACCAATCAAAGTATCACCACATTCACAAGGTTTATAAATCATTCAAAAACTAATTAATTGTAGCTTAAACCTCATGATTTAGTGTCAAATAAAGGATGGTTGATTGATTTAACAAAACCATGCAATTCCACTCCAAATTACTTATTTACAATGCAAGAAAGTGCATAAAACCTAATGAAACAAGTGAAAAATGCTTGAAAAGCTAGCATAAGATGACTTGTCATCAGGAATTTCAGATAAGCGTTTGGAGATGCTTTGTTGCTTCTGAACCTCTGCTTTCCTATTGTCTTCTTCCAATCATGCGTGCTCCTTTCCATGGCAAGTTGTATGATCCTCTCAGATGAAAAATACCAGGTATGGCTTCTGCACGGCTAATCAACTGTTGGATTTCTCGTCTCAGATGAAAAATACCAGGTACAGCTACCGCACGGCTAATCATCTGTCGGTTCTCACTAGCGTCAGAAAAGAATCTCTCTATCCTTTTGCACACTGTCACTGCGCCCAACATTCGCAAGTTTGAAGCTCGTCACAGTCATCCCTTCCCAGATCCTACTCGGAATACCACAGACAAGGTTTAGACTTTCCGGATCTCAGGAATGCTGCCAATCGGTTCTAGCCTATACCACGAAGATTTTAATCTCACGGACTCGGTCTGTGGATTAGAGACCCAAGAGAATATATTCCGGCTATCGTCCAATGACTATGTTGAAGATCATGTAGACCGCTTGTGGTTGTCAGGCACGTGGACCTTGGCTAAGCGAGTAACGAAGATAGTGGGTGATTGTCACGGGTCACCCCTTCATTTTGACATAACTGAATGTCCAGAGAAGTATGCATGTCCTTATTTAGTAGATAATTGAACTTGGTACATGGGGTCTTATGCAGACAATGGTAGCTCATTTATTACTTGCTGCTATATAAGCAATGTTTCCTCAAAGGTTTACTAAGGTTGCTGCTACAATGTTTTACTTTTTGCTTAATCCCTTGCTAGCTTTTCCTTCTTTATTTTGCTTGGAGAACTTATTACTTAATGAAAGCTTGGTGGCAAATATTGCAGTAGCCTTTAGCTTAATTTTTTTTGCTCAACATTTCTTCACATAGACACATGGCTCACAATTTCTTCCTAGGAACATTGATGCCCAGCATCTCTTTGGATCACTAAATGTTTTGTAGCTAGGTTGCTCTTGATAGTGGACTTTTGGTTGGAAATCCCAAATCAGTTGATCTAAGTGGCGAAGTTTCAAAATACTCCTCAGAACCTACTTGTCCAAGCTTATCCTAGTACAAAAACACCACAGCCATATGTCCTAGGGTCCAAGCTATTAGTGTCTAGCCTTATTGTTTGTTTCTTTATCAATTCTTGGCTTTTCTCTTTCTTTTTCTTTTTTTTTTGAATCATTATCAAGGGAACTTTCATTAATTGACAGATTATAGCAGCAAACTAACTCACACTTCAAGGAACATGTTATTATGCAGCTTTTTGTTTTATGATCTAACAATTGATTCAAACAATTACCACCATTGAATTTCATTCTCATTTCTACAACATTGGACAATCACTTTTCTAAACCAAACATTTTTCTTTTATTTATTGCAGAAAGGAATATAAAACAAAATTCAAGCTAATGATGGATGACAAAAATTATGCAGATCCAAGTATTTCTCAGTAAACATTTTCACTTGCATTTAATTGAACACTTCAGCAAGACATATAGGAATTTCCAAATTAAAGTACTTCAAAGCAGCAAGGATTAAGTATCAATACAACCTGTTGGGAATGTCTTCTCAGCTCTTTTTCTGTCATCATTATTTCTCCTTGTTACATTTCCTTTGGACAATGATGCAGGTTCCCTCCACAGATTGAATGTTTTCATGTATACTCTTCACAAGTTGCTTGTTTCTCAAGCCCTTAAGCAAATGGTTAGCTAACACGACTTATTTGTGAGCATTTTGAACTTACTTTGGTGTGTGAATACCAAACTTAGTTCCTTGCCAATGTTTCTTATACATCAAGTTAACCATATGTGAAATCCTTTTGTCTCTGCCAAGGGTAATAGAACTAAAGACTAGAAAACAACAGATTGGTTAAATGGTTTATTTGATTGCTTGGAGCTAGCATTATGCAGAAGGTGAGAGTGTGTCTTAAGATGAGATTTTTTTGGTGGAACACCAAACTTAGAATCCTTCATTTTCTCTTAGATTATTTTGGTGTACAACACCAAACTTAGCTCCTTGCAATACAGGTAAAACTAATTAACCTTTTTATTGAAATGTCTATGAAAAGAAAACTACCTCAGGTTGGGTTGCCTCCCAACAAGCGCTTCTTTATTGTCACTAGCTTGACATCGGGCCTTCATTAGGGTGGTTGATGACGGTAGTGTCTCAGCTTGTCTCCCCTCACTGTAAGCTTCCTTCCAGTGCCCTGATGTTTAATTTCTGCATGCTCCAATGAGAGTATCCTACTGACAGCGTAGTAGTCATCGACTTGTTGGTTTGTTCCCAACTGTTGGTAGATTAACTGTATTTTATCTCCCTTTGAAAATCCCTCAGTTGGTATCTTTTTGTTCTTCTACACTTTTTAAGCTTTTTTCTTGCTTTTCTTCCTCCTTTTTGGTGATCCTTCTCCTTTGACAGTGGGCTGCATCTCATTTTCTTCTTGTTTTCCCTCATCACTCTGCACAGTTTCATTTTTCATCCATCCTGCTTTGTTGCTTATTTCTTACTTTGGAAGGGAATTAGTGAGTGTCTTGTTGGTTCCTTCCTTCCACTGTAGATCTCCTTTGTTGATCTCCATGCAGTCTTTCTTTTCATCAGAGTGCTGTGTTTTTGGAAAGAGATTTAGAGTAATGATTTCATCATGCATTCTCAAGGTTAATTTCCCTTGTTCCACATCTATAATAGCCCTTGCCGTCGCCAAGAATGGTCTTCCTAGAATGATGGAATTACCTCCTTCCTCATCTAGGTCCAGAATCACAAAGTCTGCAGGGAATATGAACTTGTCTCCTTTGACCAAAAGGTTTTCAATCACACCTTTGGAAAACACCACGGACTTGTCCACTAGCTCTAGTGACATCTGTATGGGCTTTACCTCCTCTATGCACAGCCTTTTCATCAGATAAGAGGGCATTAGATTGGTGCTTGCTCCTAACTCACACATTGCTTTATTGATGCTTATGTTGCCAATGGTACAAGGTAGGAAAAAGCTTCCAGGGTCCTCAAGTTTTGGGGGAGGCCCTTTCTGGATTAATGCACTGCATTCTTCAGTGAGCAATATAGTTTCCTTTTCATGCCAACTTCTCTTTTTATTGATAAGCTCTTTAAAGAACTTTGCATATAGAGGTGATGAGCGGTTAATTTATATGATTTTTGGCATTGTTTTTACATGGTTTTTAGTATGATTTAATTAGTTTTTAGTATATTTTTATTAGTTTTTAAATAAAAATCACATTTCTGAACTTTACTATGAGTTTGTGTATTTTTCTGTGATTTCAGGTAATTTCTGGCTGAAATTGAGGGACTTGAGCAAAAATCAGATTCAGAAGCTGAAGAAGGACTGCAGATGTTGTTGGATTCTAACCTCCCTGCACTCAAAGTAGATTTTCTGGAGCTACAGAAGTCCAAATGGCATGCTATCAATTGCGTTGGAAAGTAGACATCTAGGGCTTTCCAAAAACATATAATAGTTCATACTTTGCCCGAGTTTAGACGACGCAAACTGGCGTTCAACGCCAGAAACAGGTTGCAAAGCAGAGTTAAACGCCAGAAACAGGTTACAAACTGGCGTTTAACTCCAAGGAAGACCTCTACACGTGAAAGCTTCAATGCTCAGCCCAAGCACACACCAAGTGGGCCCGAAAGTGGATTTCTGCATCATTTACTTATTTTTGTAACCCTAGTAACTAGTTTAGTATAAATAGAACTTTTTACTATCATCTTTGGATCATTTTTTTGGATCTTTTGATCATTTTAGATCTCTAGACCTCCATGGGAGGCTGGCCACTCGGCCGTGTCTACCCTATTTTTACTTATGTATTTTCAACGGTGGAGTTTCTACATACCATAGATTAAGGTGTGGAGCTCTGCTATTCCTTATGATTTAATGCAAAGTACTATTGTTTTTCTATTCAACTCAAGCCTGTTTCTTCTCTAAGATATTCATTCGCACACAAGAACATGATGAATGTGATGATTATGTGACGCTCATCACCATTCTCACTTATGAACGCGTGCCTGACAAACACTTCCATTCTACATGAAAGCAAGCTTGAATGCATATCTCTTAGCCTCCTGATTTACGATCAAAGTCTTCGTGCTATAGGCTAGAATTATTGGCAGCCATTCTTGAGATCCGGAAAGTCTAAACCTTGTCTGTGGTATTCCGAGTAGGATCTGGGAAGGGATGGCTGTGACGAGCTTCAAACTCGCGAGTGCTGGGCATAGTGATAGACGCAAAAGGATTACTGAATCCTATTCTAGCATGATTGAGAATCGATAGATGATTAGCCGTGCGGTGACAGCGCATTTGGACCATTTTCACTGAGAGGACGGGATGTAGCCATTGACAACGGTGATGCCCAACATACAGCTTGTCATGGAAAGGAGTATGAGGGATTGGATAAAAGCAGTAGGAAAGCAGAGGTTCAGAAGGAATAAAAGCATCTCCATACGTTTATCTGAAATTCTCTCCAATGAATTACATGAGTATCTCTATCTTTATTTACGTTTTATTTATCTTTTAATTATTAAAACTCTATAGCCATTTGAATCTGCCTGACTGAGATTTACAAGGTGACCATAGCTTGCTTCAAGCCGACAATCTCCGTGGGATCGACCCTTACTCACGTAAGGTTTATTACTTGGACGACCCAGTGCACTTGCTGGTTAGTTGTGCGAAGTTGTGACAAAGAACTAAGATTATGAACGTGCGTATCAAGTTTTTGGCGCTGTTACCAAGGAATGAACGATCACGATTTCGTGCACCAAGTTTTTGGCACCGTTGCCGGGGATTGTTCAAGTTTGGACAACTGACGGTTCATCTTGTTGCTCAAATTAGGTAATTTTATTTTAATTTAAAGCTTTTTATTAATTATTTTCGACAAATTCAAAAAAAAATATTTTTCTTTTTCGTTCTTCCCAAAATAATTTTCGAAAAAATCAAAAAAAAATTTTTAAAATCATAAAAACCAAAAATATTTTGTGTTTCTTGTTAGAGTCTTATGTCAAGTTTTAAGTTTAGTGTCAATTGCATCTTGTTAATTTTTTCTTAATTTTCGAAAAATTCATGCATGTGTTCCTCATGATCTTCAAGTTGTTCTTGATGAATTTATTTGTTTGATCTTTAAATTTTCTTGTTTTGTGTCTTTTCTTGTTTTTCATATGCATTTTTGAATTATTAGTGTCTAAGGTTTAAAAATTTTTAAGTTTGGTGTCTTGCATGTTTTTCTTTTCTTAAAAATTTTCAAAAATAAGTCTTGATGTTCATCTTGATCTTCAAAGTGTTCTTGGTGTTCATCTTGACATTCAAAGTATTCTTGCATGCATTATGTGTTTTGATCTTAATTTCTTGTGTTTTGCATCATTTTTATGTTTTTCTCTTTCCTCATTAAAAATTCAAAAAAAATAAAAAACAATATCTTTCCTTGTTTTACTCATCAATTTCAATTTCAAAATTCTATCTTTTTCAAATATTTTTCATTTATTTTTACATAATTTTCGAAATTTCTTTTTATTTTTTAAAATTGATTTTCAAAATCTTTTTCTCATTCTTAGTTCATATTTTCGAAAATCTCACTAACATTTAATGTTTTAATTCAAAAATTTTTTTAAGTTGTTACTTGCCTATTAAGAAAGGTTCAATCATTGAATTTTAAAATCATATCTTTTAGTTTCTTGTTAGTCAAGTAATCAACTTTAATTTTAAAAATTAAATCTTTTTAATTTCCTTTTCAAATATTTTTCAAATTAAATTTCAAATCATATCTTTTTCAAAAATCAATTTTCAAAATCTTTTCTAACTTCCTATCTTTTCAAATTTGATTTTCAAATCCTTTTTCAATTAACTACCTGACTTTTTGTTTGATTTTAAAAGTTTTCTATTTCAATCATATCTTTTTCAAAACCACCTAACTAATTTTCTCTCTCTAATTTTTGAAAACTCCTTCCCCATTTTTCAAAATTCTTTTTAATTAACTAATTGTTTTAAATTTTAATTTAATTTTATTTCTCCTTTTAATTTTCGAATTCTAATTAATATTTAAAATAAAAAAATATTTTTATTTTATTTTAATTAATTTTCGAATTTTTCTCTTCTCCTTCTTCTATTCTCCTCTTCTTCTACTCACATAAAGAAATCTCTATACTGTGACATAGAGGATTCCATATTTTCTTTGTTCTCTTCACTTTCATATGAGTAGGAACAAGGATAAAGGCATTCTTGTTGAAGCTGATCCTGAACATGAAAGAACTCTTAAATGGAAACTAAGAGAAGCTAAATCACAACTCCCTGGAGAGGACCTAACAGAAATTTTTGAAAAAGGAAAAGACATGGCAGCCGAAAATAACAACAATGCCAATAATGTAAGGAAGATGCTTGGTGACTTCATTACACCCTCTTCTGACTTCTGTAGAAGAAGCATCTCAATTCCTGCCATTGGAGCAAACAACTTTGAGCTTAAGCCTCAATTAGTTTCTCTAATGGAACAGAATTGCAAGTTTCATGGACTTCCATTGGAAGATCCTCATCAGTTCTTAGCTGAATTCTTGCAAATCTGTGACACTTTTAAGACTCATGGGGTTGACCTTGAGGTCTACAGGCTAATGCTTTTCCCTTTTGCTGTAAGAGACAGAGTTAGAACATGGTTGGATTCACAACCTAAGGAAAGCCTGAACTCTTAAGAAAAGCTGGTCAGTGCTTTCCTGGCCAAATTCTTTCCACCTCAAAAGATGAGCAAACTTAGAGTGGAAATCCAAACCTTCAGACAGAAGGAAGGTGAGTCCCTCTATGAAGCTTGGGAGAGATACAAGCAACTGACCAAAAAGTGTCCTTCTGACATGCTTTCAGAATGGACCATCCTGGATATATTCTATGATGGTCTGTCTGAATTATCAAAGATGTCATTGGACCATTCTGCAGGTGGATCCATTCACCTAAAGAAAACACCTGCAGAAGCTCAGGAACTCATTGACGTGGTTACAAATAACCAGTTCATGTACACTTCTGAAAGGAATCCTGTGAGTAATGGGACACCTCAGAGGAAGGAAATTCTTGAAATTGATACTCTGAATGCCATATTGGCTCAGAACAAAATATTGACTCAGCAAGTCAATATGATTTCTCAGAGTCTAAATGGATTGCAAGCTGCATCCAACAGTACTAAAGAAGCATCTTCTGAAGAAGAAGCTTATGATCCTGAGAACCCTGCAATAGCAGAGGTGAATTACATGGGTGAAGCCTATTGAAACACCTATAATCCCTCATGGAAAAATCATCCAAATTTCTCATGGAAGGATCAACAAAAGCCTCAACAAGGCTTTAATAATGGTGGAAGAAACAGGTTTAGCAATAGCAAGTCTTTTTCATCATCCACTCAGCAACAGACAGAAAATTCTGAGCAGAATCTGTCTAGCTTAGCAAATATAGTCTCTGATCTATCTAAGGCCACTCTAAGTTTCATGAATGAAACAAGGTCTTCCATTAGAAATTTGGAGGCACAAGTGGGCCAGCTGAGTAAAAGAGTCACTGAAACTCGTCCTAGTACTCTCCCAAGCAATACAGAAGAAAATCCAAAGAGAGAGTGCAAGGCCATTGATTTGACCATCATGGCCGAACCTATAAGGGAGGAGGGGGACGTGAATCCCAATGAGGAAGACCTCATGGGATGTCCTCTGAACACTAGAGGGTTCCTTAATGAGGACCTGAAGGAATCTGAGGCTCCTACAGAGACCATAGAGGTTCCATTCAACCTGCTTCTGCCCTTCATGAGCTCTGATGAGTATTCTTCCTCTGAAGAGGATGAAGACATTACTAAAGAGCAAGTTGCTAAGTACCTTAGTGCAATCATGAAGCTGAATGCCAAATTATTTGGTAATGAGACTTGGGAAGATGAACCTCCCTTGCTCACTAATGAACTAAGTGCATTGATAAGACAAACTTTGCCTCAGAAGAAACTGGATCCTGGAAAGTTCTTTATTCCTTGTACCATAGGCACCATGACCTTTGAGAAGGCTCTGTGTGACCTTGGGTCAGGGATAAACCTCATGCCACTCTCTATAATAGAGAAACTGGGAATCTATGAGGTACAAGCTGCAAGAATCTTACTAGAGATGGCAGATAAATCAATGAAACAGGCTTATGGATTAGTAGAGGACTTATTAGTAAAGGTTGAAGGCCTTTACATCCCTACTGATTTCATAATCCTAGACAGTGGGAAGGATGAAGATGAATCCATCATCCTTGGAAGACCCTTCCTAGCCATAGCAAAAGCTGTGATTGATGTGGACAGAGGAGAGTTGGTCCTTCAACTAAATGAGGACTACCTTGTATTTAAGACTCAAGGTTCTCCTTCTGTAACCATGGAGAGGAAGCATGAAAAGCTTCTCTCACTGCAGAGTCAACCAAAGCCCCCACAGTCAAACTCTAAGTTTGGTGTTGGGAGGCCACAACCAAACTCTAAGTTTGGTGTTGAACCCCCATATTCAAACTCTAAGTTTGATGTTGGGAGGTCCTAACAATGCTCTGAACATCTGTGAGGCTCCATGAGAGCTCACTGTCAAGCTATTGACATTAAAGAAGCGCTTGTTGGGAGGCAACCCAATGTTATTTAATCATATCTATTTATTTTCCATTGCTATTCTATGTTTTCTTTAGGTTGATGATCATGTGAAGTCACAAAAACAACTGAAAAATAAAAAATAGAATGAAAAACATCATTAAAAATAGCTCACCCTGGAGGAAGAGCTTACTGGCGTTTAAACGCCAGTAAGAAGCATCAAACTGGCGTTTAACGCCAGAAAAAAGCCTCAAGCTGGCGTTAAACTCCAGAAACAAGCACCAGACTGGCGTTTAACGCCAGAACAGGGCATGGAATTGGCGTTTAACACCAGAAACAAGCAGCAAGCTGGCGTTTAATGCCAGACATGCATTCTAAGGGCGTTTGCATGCCTAAATGGAGCAGGGATGTTAAGTCCTTGACCCCTCTGGATCTGTGGACCCCACAGGATCCCCACCTATCCCCCCTCTTCTTCTCTCCTCTTTACACCTTTTCATACCTCTCTTTCCCAAATACCCTTAACCACTCACATCCATCCACTCTACCCCATAAATCCCACCTACCTCCAAAATTCAAATTCAAACCATCACTCCTTCCTTTTCACACATCATAACTACCTAAAACCCCCTTGGCCGAACCACTCACACTTCTCCATCTCATCTATTTTCTTCTTCTTCTTCCCCTTCTTTCTTTCTTCTTTTACTCGAGGACGAGCAAACCTTTTAAGTTTGGAGTGGTAAAATCATTGCTTTTTGTTTTTCCATAACCATTTATGACACCTAAGGCCGGAGAAACCTCTAGAAAGAGGAAAGGGAAGACAAAAGCTTCCACCTCTGAGTCATGGGAGATGGAGAGATTCATCTCAAGGGTCCATAGCTCAGTAGTAGAGCATTTGACTGCACAACAAGAGAGCCCACTCATGGACCTCAACAAGAGCATGAAGAATTCCCTCACCAAGAAATCCCTGAGATACCTCAAGGGATACATTTTCCTCCACACAACTATTGGGAGCAACTAAGGATAGGAGCACCAAAATCACTAGGGATGAAGCAACAAGGGCAACGAAAAGACATAGAGGAGCTCAAGAGCACCATTGGTTCTTCAAGAAGAGGAAGACGCCACCCTTACTAAGGTGGACCCGTTCCTTAATCTCCTTGTTCTTATTTTCCTGTTTTTCGATTTTTGAGCCTTATGTTTTATTTATGTTTGTGTCTTTACTATGTGATCATTAGTGTTTAAGTGTCTACGTCTTAAAGCTATGAATGTCCTATGAATCTATCACCTCTCTTAATAAAAAATGCTTTTAATCACAAAAGAACAAGAAGTACATGATTTCGAATTCATCCTTGAAATTAGTTTAATTATTTTGATGTGGTGACAATACTTTTTGTTTTCTGAATGAATGCTTGAACAGTGCATATGTCTTTTGATATTGTTGTTTATGAATGTTAAATATGTTGGCTCTTAAAAGAATGATGAAAAGGAAAAACGTTATTGATAATCTTAAAAATCATAAAATTGATTCTTGAAGCAAGAAAAAGCAGTGAATACAAAAGCTTGTGAAAAAAAAAAGAAAAGAAAAATGGCGAAAAAAAGAAAAAAAAAAGAGAAAGAAAAAGAAAAAGCAAGCAGAAAAAGCCAAAAGCTCTTTAAACCAAAAGGCAAGAGCAAAAAGCCAATAGCCCTTAAAACCAAAAGGCAAGGGTAAAAAGGATCCAAGGCTTTGAGCATTAATGGATAGGAGAGCCTAAAGGAATAAAATCCTGGCCTAAGCGGCTAAACCAAGCTGTCCCTAACCATGTGCTTGTGGCGTGAAGGTGTCAAGTGAAAACTTGAGACTGAGCTGTTAAAGTCGAGGTCCAAAACAAAAACAGAGTGTACTTAAGAACCCTGGACACCTCTAATTGGGGACTCTAGCAAAGCTGAGTCACAATCTAAAAAGGTTCACTCAGTTATGTGTCTATGGCATTTATGTATCCGGTGGTAATACTGAAAAACAAAGTGCTTAGGGCCACGGCCAAGACTCATGAAGTAGCTGTGTTCAAGAATCAACATGCTGAACTAGGAGAATCAATAACACTATCTGAATTCTGAGTTCCTCTAGATGCCAATCATTCTGAACTTCAGGGGATAAAGTGAGATGCCAAAACTGTTCAGAGGCAAAAAGCTACTAGTCCCGCTCATCTAATTGGAGCTAAGTTTCATTGATATTTGGAATTTATAGTATATTCTCTTCTTTTTATCCTATTTGATTTTTAGTTGCTTGGGGACAAGCAACAATTTAAGTTTGGTGTTGTGATGAGCGGATAATTTATACGTTTTTTGGCATTGTTTTTACATGGTTTTTAGTATGATTTAATTAGTTTTTAGTATATTTTTATTAGTTTTTAAATAAAAATCACATTTCTGGACTTTACTATGAGTTTGTGTATTTTTCTGTGATTTCAGGTAATTTCTGGCTGAAATTGAGGGACTTAAGCAAAAATCAGATTCAGAGGCTGAAGAAGGACAGCAGATGCTGTTGGATTCTGACCTTCCTACACTCAAAGTGGATTTTCTGGAGCTACAAAAGTCCAAATGGTGCACTCTCAATTGCGTTGGAAAGTAGACATCCAGGGATTTCCAGCAATATATAATAGTTCATACTTTGCCGGAGTTTAGATGACGCAAATTGGTGTTTAACGCCAGCTTTCTACCCTATTCTGGCGTTAAACGCCAGAAACAGGTTGCAAAGTAGAGTTAAACGCCAGAAACAGGTTACAAATTGGCGTTTAACTCCAAGGAAGACCTCTACATGTGAAAGCTTCAATGCTCAGCCCAAGCACACACCAAGTGGGCCCGAAAGTAGATTTCTGCATCATTTACTTATTTCTGTAACCCTAGTAACTAATTTAGTATAAATAAAACTTTTTACTATCATATTTGGATCATTTTTTTGGATCTTTTAATCATTTTAGATCTCTAGACCTCCATGGGAGGCTGGCCACTCGGCCATGTCTACCCTTTTTTCACTTATGTATTTTCAACGGTGGAGTTTCTACACACCATAGATTAAGGTGTGGAACTCTGTTGTTCCTCATGAATTAATGCAAAGTACTATTGTTTTTCTATTCAACTCAAGTCTATTTCTTCTCTAAGATATTCATTCGCACACAAGAAAATGATGAATGTGATGATTATGTGATGCTCCTCACCATTCTCACTTATGAACGCGTGCCTGACAAACACTTCCGTTCTACATGAAAGCAAGCTTGAATGCATATCTATTAGCCTCCTGATTTATGATCAGAGTCTTCTTGGTATAGGCTAGAATTATTGGCGGCCATTCTTGAGATCTGGAAAGTCTAAACCTTGTCTGTGGTATTCCGAGTAGGATATGGGAAGGGATGGCTGTGACGAGCTTCAAACTCACGAGTGCTGGGCGTAGTGACAGACGTAAAAGGATTACTAAATACTATTCTAGCATGATCGAGAACAGACAGATGATTAGCCGTGTGGTAACAGCGCATTTGGACCATTTTCACTAAGAGGATGGGATGTAGCCATTGACAACCGTGATTTCCAACATACAGCTTACCATGGAAAGGAGTATGAAGGATTGGATAAAAGCAGTAGGAAAGCAGAGGTTCAGAAGGAATAAAAGCATCTCCATACATTTATCTGAAATTCTCTCCAATGAATTACATGAGTATCTCTATCTTTATTTTATGTTTTATTTATCTTTTAATTATTAAAACTCTATAACCATTTGAATCTGCCTGACTGAGATTTACAAGGTGACCATAGCTTGCTTCAAGCCAACAATCTCCGTGGGATCGACCCTTACTCACGTAAGGTTTATTACTTGGACGACCCAGTGCACTGGCTGGTTAGTTGTGCGAAGTTGTGACAAAGAACTAAGATTATGAACGTGCGTATCAAGTTTTTGGCACCGTTACCAAGGAATGAACGATCACGATTTCATGCACCAAGAGGCATCTGCTCTAATGCCTCAACCAGAGGGATATCAATCTCTAATTTCTTGAAGACTTCAAGGAATTTGGGGAAGTGTTGATCCTTGGTTTCCTTGTTGAGCCTTTTGGTATATGGCAAGGGAGGTGTGAAAGCCTTCTCCACTTGTTTCTGTCCTTGAGATGATCCTTCTATTGCTTCCTTCCCTTTTCTTAAGTTTTGTGGTTGGTCATCATTCTCTTTGAGCTTCTCTGAAGTTTGCTTGCTTGCTGTCACTTCTTTGTTGCTGGCTTCCTCTTTCTCAGCTTGCTTCTTGTCATTCTCCTTTAGCTTCTTGGTTGTTTCTTCGTCTTTCACCAAGATCTTCCACTCCTTAGCTGTATGGCTTTGTATTCTTCTTTAGGATTTGGAATGGTGTCACTTGGGAGTGAGCTTGATGGCCTTTCAATCACAGCTTGCTTGGAAAGCTGTCCAATCTGCCTTTCTATATTCCTTATGGAAGCTTCATTGTTCTTGTTTGTGAGTTCTTGCTGTTTCATCATTTTTTCCATCAATATCTCCAAATTGGAGATTCTCTGAGAGTCTTGTGGAATCTGTGGTTGGTTGTGAGCTGGTGAGGGTGGATGATAGTTTTTCAGGTTGGTGGGTTGGTTATTGGATGAATAATGGTTGGGATTGGGATAATTATTTTGGGGTTTTCTATATGGATTTTGGTTGTTGTTCTGCTGGTTGTTTCTTGAGTTGTTTTGATTTGAATTTCTTTGTCATGGCTGCTGATTTTGATGGTGGTTATCTCCTGGTGTACGAAATTGTGATCTCCAGGCTCGAACAAATCCTGGTAATGGCTCCAAAGCTTGGTGCTCTGATCTTAATTCATAATTGTCACAACTTCGATACAACTAACCAGCAAGTGCACTGGGTCGTCCAAGTAATACCTTACGTGAGTAAGGGTCGAATCCCACGGAGATTGTTGGTATGAAGCAAGCTATGGTCACCTTGTAAATCTCAGTCAGGCGGATATAAAATAATTATGGAGTTTTCGAATAATAAATAAAAGAATAGGGATAGAGGTACTTATGTAAATCATTGGTAGGAATTTCAGATAAGCGAATGGAGATGCTTTTCGTTCCTCTGAACCTCTGCTTTCCTGCTATCTTCATCCAATCAGTCTTACTCCTTTCCATGGCTGGCTTTATGTGATACATCACCACTGTCAATGGCTACTTTCGGTCATCTCACGGGAAAATGATCCAATGCCCTGTCACGGCACGGCTAATCGTCTGGAGGCATCACCCTTGTCAATGGCTTCATCTTATCCTCTCAGTGAATAATATGCTCACGCACCCTGTCACGGCACGGCTATTCATCTGTCGGTTCTCGATCATGCTGGAATAGGATTTACTATCCTTTTGCGTCTGTCACTAACGCCCTGCAATCGCGAGTTAGGAGCTCGTCACAGTCATTCAATCATTGAATCCTACTCGGAATACCACAGACAAGGTTTAGACCTTCCGGATTCTCTTGAATGCTGCCATCATTCTAGCTTACGCCACGAAGATTCTGGTTAGGAGATCTAAGAGATACTCATTCTAGCTTATTTCATGTAGAACAAAAGTGTTTGTCAGACACGCGTTCATAGGGGAGAAGGATGATGAGCGTCACACATAATCATCACCTTCATCACGTTCTTGGGTGCGAATGGATATCTTAGAAGCGAAATAAGAAGAATTGAATAGAAAACAGTAGTACTTTGCATTAATCTTTGAGGGACAGCAGAGCTCCACACCTTAATCTATGGAGTGTAGAAACTCTACCGTTAAAAATACATAAGTGAAGGTCCAGGCATGGCCGAGATGGCCAGCCCCCTAAAACGTGATCAAAGGATCATAAGGTAATCCAAAGATGCCTAATACAATAGTAAGAGGTCCTATTTATAATAAACTAGCTACTAGGGTTTACATGAGTAAGTATTTGATGTATAAATCCACTTCCGGGGCCCACTTGGTGTGTGTTTGGGCTGAGCTTAAGTGTTGTACGTGCAGAGGCCATTTGTGGAGTTGAACGCCAGTTTTTGTGCCAGTTTGGGCGTTCAACTCTGGTTTTGGATCCTTTTCTGGCGCTGGACGCCAGATTTGGGTAGAAAGCTGGCGTTGAACGCCAGTTTACGTCGTCAATTCTTGGCCAAAGTATGGACTATTATATATTGCTGGAAAGCCCTGGATGTCTACTTTCCAACGCAATTGGAAGCGTGCCATTTCGAGTTCTGTAGCTCCAGAAAATCCACTTTGAGTGCAGGGAGGTCAGAATCCAACAGCATCAGCAGTCCTTTTTCAACCTCTGAATCTGATTTCTGCTCAAGTCCCTCAATTTCAGCCAGAAAATACCTGAAATCACAGAAAAACACACAAACTCATAGTAAAGTCCAGAAATGTGAATTTAACACAAAATCTATTAAAAACATCCCTAAAAGTAACTAGATCCTACTAAAAACATACTAAAAACAATGTCAAAAAGCGTATAAATTATCCGCTCATCATCTCCCCATCTAAGGTTGGGGTGGTTCTTCCATGATGGATTGTAGGTGTCACCATACACTTCACTTGATCCGGAACCTTGGTTGTGCACATATTGAATTTGCTCTTGCTGTTGATCTTCTTGGTTCTCTTCATTCTACCCCCATGTGGTTGATGGTTGGCTTGTGACATTCACTGATGTAACTTGTAAGCTATCAATCCTCTTTGCCATTTGTTCAAATTGTTGCTGAAATTATTGCTGCATCATCTTATTTTGAGCTAGGATTGTGTATACTCCTTCCAACTCTAGCACTCCTTTCCTTTGTGATGGTTGGTGTTGTCTCTGATGGCCAAAGAAATATTGATTATTTGCCACCATACAATGAGGTTTTGAGCCTCCTCTACTGTCTTCATCAATTGTAAGAAGCCACCTACTGAATGATCTAGTGCTTCCTGAGCCTTCATAGTCAAACCTTCATAGAAGTTTTGAAGGATGTTCCATTCATTAAACATTTCAGGGGGACATTTTCTAATCAGGGCCTTGTACCACTTCCATGCCTCATAGAGAGATTCAGCATCCATTTGTGTGAAGGTTTGCACCTCAGTCTTAAGCCTGATGATACTTTGAGGGGGTAGAACTTGGCCAAAATTTTATTCACTAGATCCTCCCAGCTAGTGATGCTTCATTGTGGAAAAGTTTCAAGCCATTGAGCAGCTTTATCCCTCAATGAGAATGGGAACAGCAGCAATTTGTATGTTTCTGGATGCACACCATTAGACTTCACTGTATCACAAATTCTCAAGAAAGTAGAGAGATGCTGGTTTGGATCCTCCAAAGGCCCTCCTCCATAGGAGCAGTTGTTTTGTACCAAAGTGATGAGTTATGGCTTCAATTCAAAGTTATTTTCATTGACATTTGGGGTAAGGATGCTACTCCAACAATGCCTTGGATTAGCAAATGTATATGAAGCCAATACTCTCCTTTGTGGTTGACCATTGTTGTTGGCCACTCCTACTGGTGGATTTGTTGGATTTGTTGAGTGTTCCTCCATCTCTTGAAATTCTTCCTCTGAATCCTCTTCTTCTCCAACAATTCCTTTCCCTCTTGCTTCTCTTCTTAACCTTCGAAGAGTTCTTTCATCAGTTTCACAGAAGGTAGGGATTCCTCTCCTTGCCTCTATCATAAAACCACAACAACAAGAAACATAAGAGCACTCTGTAGCTTGAGTGCAGTGAGAGTTAGTAGAGGCAAAGTTTCAAATAGTAAGTGTGCTAGTTAAAAATAAAGGAAATAAACAAAAATAAAGAAAAAGTGCTTAATCTAGACCACCACCTTACTTAATCATTGTCAATCTATTCAATTCCTGGCAACGGCGCCAAAAACATGATGTGTGGAAAACGATCCAACACAAAACTCATCGGCAAGTGTACCGGGTCGTATCAAGTAATAATAACTCACATGAGTGAAGTCTATCCCACAGGATTGAAGGATTGAACAATTTTAGTTAGGTGGTTGATTTAGTCAAGAAAACAAGTGTTGAGTTGAGTGATTTGCGTTCAACAGAAGCTAAATTGCATGAAATTTAAAGGGAGAGGGAAAATTGACAGTAAATTAAAGGACAAAAGAAGTAAAGGAGCTGAATCTTAAAGTGCAAGTAATATAAATGACTGAAAATTAAATTGCAAGAAATTTAAATAGCTGAAGCTTAGAATGCAAGAAATGTAAATTGCATGAATTATAAAGGTTTTTGGGAGTTGGGATTTCAGAAAGTAAACAAGAAAGTAAATGACATTCAAGCAGAGAAGTAAAAGATGAATTGAAACGCAGCAGATCTAAACAGAAAAGAAGAATTGCTTGGAAAAGCAAAACAGAAAATGAATTTAGCTCAATTGCACAAATTAAAAGAGAAATTGAAGATCTCAGGAGTTGAAGGAGACTAGATAACAAGTCTAGATCTCAATTCCTTCCTTGATCCAATAAGAGAATAATTGCAGAAGAAGTAAAAGATGGAAACAGTAAAGGAACCTTAGATCCAAATCACAATTCTTTAAAATTATGCAGAAAGTAAACAAGAGAGATCTCAGATCAAGAATGAAACAGAATTTCTTCAGTTCTCAATCCAAGATTTAAAACAAAGAGTAGAAAGTGCAGAAGTAAGAACAAAAAAGAGGAGAATTCAATTCTCTTCTCAATTCCCAAACCCAAATCTAAAATCTAAAATGAGCTCTCAAATGAAAAGTAAAAATCTCAAAAAGATCAAAAGTCCTCTCTAAATCAAACTAACTTCTATTTATACACTTCCTATTTTTGGACTTTAGAATTTGGAATGGGCTTTTTAATTTTTGTGAAGAATTCAATTTAAGTGGAATTTTGGTTGAATTTTGACCATGGGCCACACTCCCAGTAGAGTGCTCGATTGGTGACAAGAGCGCCGCATTTCCCTTTGCTGGCCTTCCAATTTTTGTGCGACACGCTTCTTTGGGCAGCATCAGGGTAGCGCTCGGTGAGTAGGGAGAGCGCAACATCCAACCTTGCCAAGTCTTGCGCACCAAACTCCTTGGCCGTGTCAAATTTTGGTGCGCTCCAAGCCTTGGTCAAGTAATAGCACTCGGTGAACACCAAGAGCGCAGCATCCATGTTGCCTTGGTGAGGTCCTAGCTTCAAATCTCGCTGGATGCACTTCAGCCAATTTCCTTGTGTAATAAACAAAGTTAGTGCCTCCCCCTTGAGTGCAAGTCCCTGGTTCGAATCCTTGCTGAGCCCTTTTGCCTATTTTCCTTGTAAAGGAGTGTAGCACTCCTTCCTTACTCTTCATGAAGTTCCCTGGTTCTAACCTTTGCCAAACCATTTTGGCTCATTTCTATTTTGCAGGTAGCGCTTCTCTTGGTCCCTTGGCTCATGGGTTCGATCCTTGGTGGCTTTATTAGCAAATATTTCACCTTGAATTAAATTGGAATGGAGCCCGATAAAGTCATTTGTGTTAACCAAGCATTATGATTTTTTCCTCGCTTCTTTGGTGCTCGGTTAACAAGGAGAGCACAACATTCCTTGCTTTGCTTCCTTGGCCTTGAGTAGGGCTCTCATAGTGAGCGCTCAGCTCTTAGAGAGAGCACTATGGCTTCACCTTTGATGCGCCACGCTTTCCTTCTTCCATAGGCCACACTTTTCTTCTTCCTTAGGCCACGCTTTCCTTGTTTCTTTCTCTTTTTCAACTACAAGTAATCAAAATAACCAATCAAAGTATCACCACATCCACAAGGTTTATAAATCATTCAAAAACCAATTAGTTTTAGCTTAAACCTCATGATTTAGTGTCAAATAAAAGATGGTTGATTGATTTAACAAAACCATGCAATTCCACTCCAAATTACTTACTTACAATGAAAGAAAGTGCATAAAACCTAATGAAACAAGTGAAAAATGCTTGAAAAGCTAGCATAAGATGACTTGTCATCAGGAATTTCAAATAAGCGTTTGGAGATGCTTTGTTGCTTTTGAACCTCTGCTTTCCTATTGTCTTCTTCCAATCATGCGTGCTCCTTTCAATGGCAAGCTGTATGATCCTCTCGGATGATAAATACCAGGTACAGCTTCTGCACGGCTAATCAACTGTCGGATTTGTCGTCTCGGATGAAAAATACCAGGTACAGCTACCGCACGGCTAATCATCTGTCGGTTCTCACTAGCATCAGAATAGAATCTCTCTATCCTTTTGCACACTGTCACTGCGCCCAACATTTGCGAGTTTGAAGCTCGTCACAGTCATCCCTTCCCAGATCCTACTCGGATTACCACAGACAAGGTTTAGACTTTCCGGATCTCAGGAATGCTGCCAATTGGTTATAGCCTATACCACAAAGATTCTAATCTCACGGACTCAGTTCGTGGATTAAAGAACCAAGAGAATATACTCCAGCTGTCATCCAATGACTACGTTAAACATCATGTAGACCGCTTGTGGTTGTCAGGCACGTGGATCTTGGCTAAGCGAGTAACGAAGATAGTGGGTGATTGTCACGGGTCACCCCTTCATTCTGACTTAACTGAATTAAGTACGAGAGTATATCTTGGAGAAGAAGTAAGCGTGAATTGAAAGAGAAACAGTAATACTTGCATTAATTCATGAAGAACAGCAGAGCTCCGCACCTTAATCTATGAGGTGTAAAAACTCCACCGTTAAAAATACATAAGAGAAAGAGGTTGAGGCATGGCTGTATGGCCAGTCTCCCAGTCCAAAGATCGATCAAAGATGCGAATACAATAGTAAAAAGTGCTATTTATACTAAACTAGTTACTAGTGATTACAAAAAATAAGTAACTAAGTGCAGATAGTGCAGAAATCCACTTCCGGGGCCCACTTGGTGTGTGCTTGGGCTGAGCATTGAGATTTAAACGTGCATAGGCTATTTCTAGAGTTAAATGCCAACTTGGATGCCAGTTTAGGCGTTTAACTCCAGTTCTGGTGCCAGTTCTAGTGTTTTACGCCAGAAAAAGGGTCTTTGGTGGGCGTTTAGACGCCAGTTTGGGCCATCAAATCTCGGGAAAAGTATGGACTATTATCATTGCTGAAAAGCTCAAGATGTCTACTTTCCAACTCAATTTAGAGCGCGTGTATTGGGCTTCTGTAGCTCTAGAAAATCCTCTTCGAGTGCAGGGGTGTCAGAATCCAACAGAATCTACAGTCCTTTCTCAGCCTCTGAATCAGATTTTTGCTCAGGTCCCTCAATTTCAGCCAGAAAATACCTGAACTTACAGAAAAATACACAAACTCATAGTAAAGTCCAGAAATGTAATTTTTGCATAAAAACTAATAAAAATATAATAAAAAGTAACTAAAATATACTAAAAACTATGTAAAAACAATGCCAAAAAGGGTATAAATTATCCGCTCATCACATCCTCTTTGTCATTGATTCAATTTGCTATTGGAGCTGCTGGTGCATGAGTTTGTTCTGAGCTAAGATGGTATCAACTCCTTCAAGCTCAAACGCACCTTTCTTTGGAGCTGCTTGCCTTTCAGAGGAGTAGAAATACTCATTGTTGGTCATCATGTCTATAAGATCATGTGCTTCTTGAGCAGTTTTCATCATTTGCAAAGATCCTCCTGATGAATAATCCAAAGCTTTCTTTGAAGGTAAGGACAAGCCTTCATAGAAATTCTGCAACTCCACCCATTCACTGAACATTCCTTCTGGACATCTTCTTATCAAAGCCTTATACCTCTCCCAAGCTTCATACAATGATTCTCCTTCCTGCTGTCTGAAGGTTTGCACATCAGTTTTTAGCTTAATGGCCCTTTGAGGTGGATAGAATTTGGCTAGAAATTTGCTAACCAAATCATCCCAACTGGTGATGCTCTCTTTAGGGAAGGTTTCTAACCAATGTGTGGCTTTGTCTCTCAGTGAAAATGGGAATAACAAGAGTTTGTAGATGTCAGGATTGACTCCATTGGTTTTGACAGTGTCACAGATTCTTAAAAACACAGAGAGGTGTTGGTTTGGATCTTCAGCAGCACTTCCTCCATACTGACAATTGTTTTGAACCAGGGTAATCAATTGAGGCTTGAGTTCAGAGTTATTGGCATGGACATTGGGGGTTAGGATGCTGCTCCCACAATTCCTTGGGTTAGGGATAGTGTAAGAGGCTAAAACTCTTCTCTGAGGCTGGCCATTGTTGTTAGCCAAATCCTCAGGTGGATCTGGGATGTTACTCTCCATCTTCTGATCCTCTTCCTTTGATTCTGCTTCTCCTATAACTGTCTTTCCTCTTGCTTCTCTTCTCAATCTCAGTAATGTCCTCTCTGACTCAGAATCAAAAGAGGTGGATGCACCTGATGCTGGCAGAAATTGGCGAATTAAAATTGTTAAAATATATACGTTGCAAGTATAGTTCTTAATTCGCCAGAAATCCGCTTATCAATTTAGAAAGGTGTCACAGAAAATTGAAATTAAAATACTGGGAGTATGAATCCCAGGTCGTCCCCCAACAAGTTGCAGAAAAGTGTGCTATTTTATTAATCAGAGGTTTTCAAAAAGGTTTGAATTGGGCAAACAGGAAATTAAATTGGTGAATTTGAATAATGTAAATAAAAGCCTTGACTGGGAATTGATTAGTTGGAATACCTATTATTATTGGAATACTCTCAGGATTAATTAACAATTAAAGGTTATCCTGTTTAGTTATCCTTCACTAGGTGAAGGAAAGTCAAACACGTTGGAATGCTACATCCGTTCACAAGTTGCAATCCACTTATTTAAAAGGGATTGGTGTTAGTGATTAGGAGGCAATCCAACCATAAACCCAATTACAATTTTTCTTTTAAGCCTTCCAACTCAAGGGTTCCTTTCAACCAATTCTCCATCAAGTTAGGGAACTACTCGCTCATTGTGAATGTAAAATTCATAGCATATAAAAAGGAATTAAAGGAAGAAATTGTAAATAAAAATTAAAATAGTCAATTAAAAATAAAAGTGATCCTTGTATTAAATAATCCTAAGAATATTCCACTGGTAAAATTAAACAAAGCAAAGAACATGGAAGAGTAAACCAAGTAAAGAAAACGAACTAGAATGACGAAGTCTTGATGAGGTAATAACTCTTCTCAGTGTTCCAATGCCAAAAAAAGTAAAAGAAACTAAAATCCTAAGAACTATGAATGTGTAGAGAGAAAACCTAGAGGAGGAGTAAAAACTAGATCTAAAAACTAAAACTGTGTAGAATGAATGTTGTCTCTGGTTTCTGCATGTTCTCTAGCTCTAGTCTGCTGTTCTGGGCCGAAAACTGGGTCAAAATAGGGTCCAAAATCGCCCCCAGCGAATCCTGCAGATTATGCAGATCGCGCATGTCACGCGATCGCGTCATCCATGTGGACGCGTCATTCGCGCTTAAACATTAGCATGTCCTCATGCTTAATTGAAGGAGATAAAGTACATAAGTATGAACATGCAGAAACTCATGCAATGCAATGCAATCCTGTGTATATGAATGCAATTATATGATTCCTGTCCACTTGATCAAAAGTAAATAAGCTCTTCAAAACAATTATAAATCAAATTCCACTAATTCTATCATTGTACAGTAAGACAGATAAAAGTGCAAGAAGATAGCTCATGAAAGCAGGGAGCATGGAAATTCAAGCATTGAACCCTCACTGATTATGTATGTACGCTCTAATCTCTCTAGTATATAGGGTAATCACTCTATCCTTCTCTAATCATGCTCTCTAACTTTTGTTCTTCTCTTAACCAATCAACAATAGTTAATATACCAATGCAAATATCATGAGGTCTTTTCAAGGTTGTAATGGGGCCAAGGTAGGTAGGGGTACATGTATGGTCAAGTGAGCTTATAAATTGAATCTTTAATTAACCCAAGCTTCAACCCAACCTATATAACTTGCATAACCTTAGAATTCATACCTAGCTACCCAGAATTCTCCTTTTATATTCCATACTCATGTATCAACTTTTTATTTTAATTTTTATCATATGTGCATTGATCTTTGAATTCTCAATTCAGCATTGGGGTAATTTTGTCCGCTTATTCATTTATTTATAAAAAAATTTTTTTAATAGAGGCAAAAATAAACATATAGATTTTTAATCCTTATAGTTTCACATGAGTAGGTATCCAAATTCCCATTAAATTATCATGACACATTCCCTTAATAAATTTTGTTCCCACAATTTCCCATACTTAACTAGCACACACAATTCTATCTTAAGCTAACCAAAGATTCAATTTGGGATATACAATTGTTTTTCCGCTTAAGGCTAGTAATGTGGTGAAATATAGAACAAATGGGATTTAGAGGCTCAAAGTGGTTAACAAAGGTAATTGAAAAGGGTAGGCTTAATTTGGATAAGTGAGTTTGAACAAAAGATGGCCTCAATCATATGCAAGCATACAAATATAATGAATATTGGACATATAAGATAAAAGAAAATATAAATTACAATCATAGAGAAGTAAACACACAAGAATAAAATAATTATGGTTAAATAATGTAACCATGCATAAAGGCTCAAATCTTCACAGGTTGTGTGTTCTTTAGCTCAAACATCATGTTCCAAATACAACTTCAAGCAGATTTATCATAAAAAATGTTTTTTTAAAAATTAGTGAAATTTTGTTCCAAAGATAGAGTCTTAGAAGAAACTTATTGTCTTTTCAATCAAGTAGAGCATGCATGCAACTAACCTATTACTATGCAATTTATCCTACACTACAACATTTTGGGTCTATGGCCACGGTTTTTTTGGTCACGGTAAAAAACCGTGACCATAGACCCTCTATGGTCACGGTTTTTTACCGTGACCACAAAAAAAAGCTATGGTCACGGTTTTAAGAAAAAGGGTGACCATAGAGTACCTATGGTCACGGTTTTTTAAAAAAGGGTGGCCTAAAAGGGTCTATGGTCATGGTTTTGGGGGATGACCTAAAGGAGTCTATGGTCACAGTTTTTTACAGTGACCAAAAAGGGTCTATGGTCACGGTTTTGGAGGGTGACCTAAAGTGGTCTATGGTCACGGTTTTGGGGGTGGCCTAAAAGGGTCTATGGTCACGGTTTTGGGGGTGACCTAAAGGGGTCTATGGTCACGGTTTTTTACAGTGACCAAAAAGGGTCTATGGTCACGGTTTTTCAAAAAAGGGTGACCTAAAAGGGTCTATGGTCACGGTTTTGGGGGGTGACCTAAAGTGGTCTATGGTCACGGTTTTGGGGGTGGCCTAAAAGGGTCTATGGTCACGGTTTTGGGGGGTGACCTTAAGTGGTCTATGGTCACGGTTTTGGGGGTGGCCTAAAAAGGTCTATTGTCACAGTTTTGGGGGTGACCTAAAGGGGTTTATGGTCACGGTTTTTTACAGTGACCAAAAAGGGTCTATGGTCACGGTTTTTCAAAAAACGGTGACCTAAAAGGGTCTATGGTCACGGTTTTGAGGGGTGACCTAAAGTGGTCTATGGTTACGGTTTTGGGGGTGGCCTAAAAGAGTCTATGGTCACGGTTTTGGGGGTAGCTTAAAGGGGTCTATGATCACGGTTTTGGTGAGTGGCCTAAAAGAGTCTATGGTCACGGTTTTTTGAAAGGGTGACCTAAAAGGGTCTATGGTCACGGTTTTTGAGAGTGACCTAAAGGTATCTATGTTCTATTTGCTTAAATATAAAAGCTAATTATTTTATTTAAATAAATTATCTTTATTATTATTATTTAATTTATATTTAGCAAATCCATTTTTAAGAATATAATTAATTTAATGTATATACATACGGTGCAAAAAAAAGATTACATTGACGTTTAATTTTTTGTATTGCCACACCTTAAAAACTACTCAAACCATTCAGCATTCATCACAAAAAATAAATAAATACTAGTATTTTTATTAAATAGCATGGCAGTTACATTCTTAACTCTTAAGTAATTATTATTTTTATAAATTTTAATAAATTCCATTCACATACATAAAGTAAAATTAGATAGCCAATTAAGTTTTTTTGTAATCAACACTTTCGTGTGTGTCTGTTTGTGTGCATTTCCCTTATATTATTACTATATATAAAATATGAAATCTTCATCTTTTTTGTGGATTTTTCTTATTAATAATGTGATGATTAATTTTAGAAAAACCAATAAAAGAAATGTATTTAGCTGTACAATATCATTTTAACTTATACTGATATGTTTGTATTGTCTTATAATTTTATTATCGAATTGGAAAAGTGAGTGCATCTAAAAAGAGTGTCCCCCCCAAATTTACCCATTCCCTCCCCAAATTTCCCCATTCCCTCCTCATCATCTTCTAAGTTCCTAAGTTAGGGTTAAAAGAAATTAGAGAACCATAGAAGCCGTTTCAATGCACGTCCATTAGAAGCCGTCGCTTCTCTCTTCACAAACACACAAATCCATCGCTCCTCTCTTCTTCTCAAATCGAGCCACAAATTGAGTAGTTGCTGCATGCGTCCTGTAGCCACGGCAGCGATGGGTTCGACCACCACAGCCCCCATCGCTCCTCTCTTCTTCTCTGAGGACCATAGTCCATAGAAGCCACAAAACGAGCAGCTGTTGCGTCCTGTAGCCACCGCATGGACGGGTTCGACCACCACAGCCCCCACCGCTCCTCTCTTCTTCTCTGAGGACCATAGTCCATAGAAGCCACGAATCAAGTAGCTGCTGCGTCCTGTAGCCACCGCAGCGACGGGTTCGACCAACACAGCCCCCACTGCGTCGTTGTCGTCGCCGAGCTCGCCTTCTCTGTGTTCACCGGTGCCGCCTCCTCTACGGTCGCCGTTGCTCGCCTTCCTCCTCATCGTCGGTAAGTAATAATTTGTTCACAAACTTTGCAGCCATTTCCTCGGCGTCTGCTTACTAGTTTAGGGTTTAGATGTTGATTTTCTGATTAGCTGGATTAGCTGGATTAGCTTAGGTTATTGTTAGTAATTTGTTAGTAATTCATTTGCTGAGTAGCTGGATTTTCTGAGGTTATTGTTTGCTGGAATAGATTTATTTGTTTTTTCTTATTTTCTCTTCATGATTTTTTTTGCCCAGGTTATTATTTGCTTGCTGAGCTCATTGTTTGTTGAGCTTATTGTTACTCTATTCGTGATTTGGTTGTTATTTCTGATTTTCTGTTCATGATTTTTTTTTGAGGTTATTATCTTGCTGAGCTTATTGTTATTCTATTCATGATTTGTTTGGTGAGCTTTTTTGTTGCTGAGCTTAATTTATTTTGTCATTGGTTGCTGAGTTTATTGGTTGCTGAGGCCTGAGAGTTTTTGTTGTATGTTACAGGCAAAACCCAGTCGCCGGTCACCAGCTTCGAAGGCCATCGTCCGTCGAAGTCTTGCTCCAACACGTGAAGCTGGGCATCAGCCCCGCTGGTGTGCATAGCCCTCAAAGCTCTTCGTGTCAGCACTCATTCACTCTATTGAGAATTCCAAGTAAGTTTCTTTCTTTTCATTTCAATTTAATTAGTTTAGTTTTTACAATTAGCTAAGTTTTTTTCAATTTGATCTCATAATTTCAATTCTAATGAGCATTGATCTGCATTCGGAGAGTCCCTTTAGGTTGCTCTTTAGCTAGATATCGTATACTATGATTCTAATTGAAAGTGTACTATAATGATGAAGGGATACCCTGTAATCCAAGCATGAATGGAATGCAAGTTTGACTTTTAACTTTCAACTTTTAAGGCTTGTAATTTGTTCATTCATTAGATAGGGGTATATACTTGTAATCTATTGTAGCACTACTGCTGCTGCTGCTTCTATTAATATGTCTAGTTAATTTAGAGGAATATTATATGTATGATGCATTCATGCTTGTCTCCCATTACATTCTCCTTTTAAATGCGGCTGGTTTTTATAGTTTTAGTATATAAGTTTTCTAATTTGCTAATTTAATATTTTATTGTTTTTTCTGACTTTCTTTTCATGATTTTTTTTGCCCAGGTTATTATTTGCTTGCTGATCTTATTGTTTGTTGAGCTTATTGTTACTGTATTCATGATTTGGTTGTTATTTATGATTTTCTGTTCATGATTTTGTAGTTCTGAGGTTATTATTTGCTTGCTGAGCTTATTGTTATTCTATCCATGATTTGTTTGGTGAGCTTTTTTGTTGCTGAGCTTAATTTATTTTGTTATTGGTTGCTGAGTTTATTGGTTGCTGAGGCCTGAGGGTTTTTGTTGTATGTTACAAGCAAAACCCAGTCGCCGGTCACCAGCTTCGAAGGCCACCGTCCGTCGAAGTCTTGCTCCATTCCCCGAAGCTGGGCATCAGCCCCGCTGGTGTGCATAGCCCTCAAAGCTCTTCGTGTCAGTAGTCATTCACTCCATTGAGTATTCCAAGTAAGTTTCTTTCTTTTCATTTCAATTTAATTAGTTTAGTTTTTACAATTAGCCAAGTTTTTTTCAATTTGATCTCATAATTTCAATTCTAATGAGCATTGATCTGCATTCGGAGAGTCCCTTTAGGTTGCTCTTTAGCTAGATATCGTATCCTATTATTCTAATTGAAAGTGTACTATAATACATATAGGGATACCCTGTAATCCAAGCATGAATGGAATGCAAGTTTGACTTTTAACTTTCAACTTTTAAGGCTTGTAATTTGTTCATTCATTAGCTAGGGGTATATACTTGTAATCTATTGTAGCACTACTGCTATTGCTGCTTCTATTAATATGTCTAGTTAATTTAGAGGAATATTATATGTATGATGCATTCATGCTTGTCTCCCATTACATTCTCCTTTTAAATGCGGCTGGTTTTTATAGTTTTAGTATATAAGTTTTCTAATTTGCTAATTTAATATTTTATTATTTTTTCTGACTTTCTTTTCATGATTTTTTTTGCCCAGGTTATTATTTGCATGCTGATCTTATTGTTTGTTGAGCTTATTGTTAATGTATTCATGATTTGGTTGTTATTTATGATTTTCTGTTCATGATTTTGTAGTTCTGAGGTTATTATTTGCTTGCTGAGCTTATTGTTATTCTATTCATGATTTGTTTGGTGAGCTTTTTTGTTGCTGAGCTTAATTTATTTTGTTATTGGTTGCTGAGTTTATTGGTTGCTGAGGCCTGAGGGTTTTTGTTGTATGTTACAGGCAAAACCCAGTCGCCGGTCACCAACTTCGAAGGCCACCGTCCGTCGAAGTCTTGCTCCATTCCCCGAAGCTGGGCATCAGCCCCGCTGGTGTGCATAGCCCTCAAAGCTCTTCGTGTCAGTAGTCATTCACTCCATTGAGTATTCCAAGTAAGTTTCTTTCTTTTCATTTCAATTTAATTAGTTTAGTTTTTACAATTAGCCAAAATTTTTTTCAATTTGATCTCATAATTTCAATTCTAATGAGCATTGATCTGCATTCGGAGAGTCCCTTTAGGTTGCTCTTTAGCTAGATATCGTATCCTATGATTCTACTTGAAAGTGTACTATAATACATATAGGGATACCCTGTAATCCAAGCATGAATGGAATGCAAGTTTGACTTTTAACTTTCAACTTTTAAGGCTTGTAATTTGTTCATTCATTAGCTACGGGCATATACTTGTAATCTATTGTAGCACTACTGCTGCTGCTGCTTCTATTAATATGTCTAGTTATTTTAGAGGAATATTATATGTATAATGCATTCATGCTTGTCTCCCATTACATTCTCCTTTTAAATGCGGCTGGTTTTTATAGTTTTAGTATATAAGTTTTCTAATTTGCTAATTTAATACTTTATTCTAATCAGTGAAACAAGTTTTTACTGTTATCGTTTCAATTTTAAGAACATTCCCTCCCCCGCTTTCCCAAAATTTTAAGAAAGATATAAATATAAATTTTTTTTATATTGTTGTATGATGCAACTAGTGAACAATGAGTCAAGTTTGTTAATATTGCAATTTGAATTTTGAAGCTTATGATGAGAATTTTGTATCAACTTTATTGAGGTGAAGTTTGGCACATTTTTTGTTTCTTCAGAGTACTGGGCAGGAAGGTTTGAAGAAGATATTGGTAGCTGCACATCACAAGATTTTTACTGAGATGTACTTGATCCTTAGAGTGGCATAGTAATGCTTTAATAAAGCAGAGCACGTAATGGAAACAAATATCTTGATATATTAGGTTGCTGTTTGATTAGGTTAGCTTAGTTGAATTAGGTGGTTAGGTAGTCAATTGATTTTGTAGTGGATTTAGGTTTGAACTCTGATGTTTATTCTATCTGAAATTGATTTTCCTGTGCTGGTAATGACTTTTCCTGTTCTAATTTAATTTCATGCTGCTGGTTTATTGATCTGTCCTGTGCTAAATTAGTTTGCTTGGTGCTGTTGATTAGGTTTAAACTGTTATTGATCCTATATTGCTGTTTCATTGATTTACTTTTGTGCTAAACTGGTTTATATGATGCTGTTGCATAGTATTATTGCTGCCTTATTCTTATGTTGGCTGCTGCTACTTAATTTGTACCTTGAAGCAATGACTTTGCCCAAAGTTGAAATCTCAGTTCAGAAATAATAATGTCATATTATTATAATTATAGTTAGTATACAATATAAACTAATTATTGTTTAATATAAACTAATTATCAACGAAGGTTGCTGTTTTGACTACACCTTGAATGGATACTCAAGAATTTTCCGAGACTATTACAAAGTGAAAGAAATACCAAGACCCATTCAAAATAATTAAACAGAAGATGCGTATTTTGAATTTTAAGTTCAAACCCCATTTTTGGGTCTCCTATTTGACATGTTCACTTGCTTTATGTTTCACCCTTTTAATGTATTAAATAATAATGCTTATGTCATTTTCTTCTATCTATTTTTATAAGTAACTTGATTAATTTTCTACTTGATTATCAATTATCAAAACTCAGATCTTGTTACATACTCTAATTAATTTTGTATAAAACTTAAATTGAAAGACCAATTTTAAAGATTAATGCTCTTTTCCAATGTTAAAAAAATAAAATTAAAAAAAATATAGTTTTTCTTTTTTCAAATAAAATTTAGAGGCAGGAAAGGGAGGTTTAATAATTTAATTCTTCATATAGATTTACGTTGTCCTGAATTTTTTTTATTTGTTTTGCATACAGGATATTGTTTTTGGACTGGTAAAGACAAAAGGAGTTGATTAGTTGCTGTGGCACAGTTGAAGACAACTTCAAATGGCATCTCAAAATGAAGGAACTAAGCAGTAAGTTTATATCATACTTGATATATATTATAATTTGATCTTCTAGTTATTTAAGTAGCGTGTTTATGGTAGCTAGATTGTCACTATAATTGGCCTATTAGACCATGTTTAGTAAGTTTAGATTTTTTCATTATTAGGTTTAATCATGTTTTGTCAAAAGATTGGATGGATTTACCAAGATTTGAGAACGAGTACATAGTTGGTGTAAAAAGTTTTTTAGAGTTTGCCTTCGTAAAGGGAAAACCGGTTGGAAAAGAAATCCAATGTCCGTGTGCAAAGTGTGGAAACACTTATTGGCGTGAACGAGACGCCGTATATGAGCATCTTATTTGCTATGGGTTTGTCGAAGGTTATAAACGATGGACTAATCATGGGGAATCAGTAATTCCAACAGTAGTAGATACTGACATGGATGATCGAGGCGGCCTTGATGATATTGACGGGTTGCTGCGTGACGCATTCGGAAATATGGCAAATCTTGAGGAGGGGAACAGTGGGTTGAATGAAGATGCGAAGAGATTTTATAAGCTAGTGGACGAAGCAGGTCTGGAATTATATCCGAATTGTACAACTGGATTTTCGAGATTATCGTTCATCATTCGTCTTTACCACTTGAAGTGTCTACATGGGTGGAATAACACATCTTTTACCTCCCTCTTGGAGTTATTGAAAGAAGCTATACCTGATTTGAACATTCCCACTTCTTTTAATAAAGCTAAGAATATGGTTAAAGAGTTGGGTCTTGACTATGAAAAGATTGATGCATGTCCTAATGACTGCATCCTGTATCGGAATGAGTACATAAATGACTCAGTTTGCCGTATCTGTGGAGAGTCTCGATATAATCAGACTCCTACTACGGATGGTAACGAAGATGACTTTGCGCTTCCGAATAAAGTTCATAAGGTTGCTGCGAAAACCTTAAGATACTTTCCTTTAATACCAAGGCTTAAAAGGCTTTTTATGTGCCCAAACACAGCAGAGGCGTTGAGGTGGCATGATGAGCAACGTTTGAAAGACGGTTGCATAAGGCACCCTGCTGATGGCCAAGCATGGAAGAACTTGGACAATCGATACCCGAACTTTTCAAAAGAACTGCGCAACTTGAGGCTTGGTTTGGCAAGTGACGGTTTTAATCCTTTTCGAACTATGAATGTGTCACATAGCACATGGCCAGTTGTCTTAATGGTGTACAACTTTCCCCCTTGGATGTCCATGAAGTCAGAATATTGCATGCTCTCTTTAATCATACCTGGACCTTGTTCACCAGGAAATAATATTGATATTTTTTTGCAACCATTGATCGAAGAGCTGAAGGAGCTATGGGTGTCAGGGATAGATACATATGATTCTTTTAAGAATGAAACTTTTCAAATGCATGCTGCACTTCTTTGGACAATCAATAATTTTCCAGCATATGCGATGTTGTCCGGTTGGAGTACGAAAGGAAAGTTAGCTTGCCCTTGTTGTAACCATGATACTTCTTCTTGTTACTTGAAACATAGCCAAAAGACAGTTACATGGACCATAGGAGATTTTTGCCAGTTGACCATGCATGGAGGTCTAACAAGAGTTCTTTTAATGAAAAACCAGAATTCAGGGGTCCACCACGAATGTTAACAGGTGAAGAGGTTCTAGATATGCTAAAGTCAATAGATAATGCCTCTAGGAAGACGCAAAGCAAAAATAAAGGCCAATGGAAAAAAAAGATCAATCTTTTTTGAGTTACCATATTGGCAGCACTGTATGATCAGGCACAACCTTGATGTAATGCATATCGAAAAAAATATAGTTGACAGTATAATTGGTACCTTATTGGATATTCCTGGAAAGACAAAGGATCATGCAAAAGCTCGTTATGATCTTAAGGAGATGGGCATTCGAAAGAATCTTCACCCAATAAATACTAAGGATGGCAAAAGAACTAAACTTGCTAGAGCATGCTTCTCCATGACCAAAGGGGAGAGATCCATTTTTTGTGGTGTTTTGAAGAAAACAAAATTGCCCGATGGAAGTGCTTCAAACATTTCTCGTTGTGTACAACAAGAAGAGAGAAAGCTTTACGGTTACAAGACTCATGATGCTCACTTCATGTTGCATTACCTATTGCAGATACCAATCAAGAGCATTCTTCCAGATCATGTTGCTATTCCTCTAGTGCGCCTGTGTTCCTTTTTTCGTCGGCTATGTCAAAAAGAAATCTCGTTAGAAGAGATTAATGGTTTGGAGTCAGAGATTGTTGAGACTTTGTGCCAGTTGGAAAGGATTTTTCCGCCGACCTTTTTTGATATAATGGTTCATTTGCCTATTCATTTAGCTAATGAACTAAGGTTAGGTGGTCCTGTCCAGTTTCGATGGATGTATCCGATTGAGAGATACATGTGCACACTAAAAGGGTATGTACGTAACAGAAGTCGTCCAGAAGGATCAATTGCGGAGGGTTATTTGGCTGAAGAGTGTTTAACTTTTTGTTCAAGATATTTGCATGAGGGAGTGAAAACAAGATTCAACAAAGTATCTCGGAATAATGATGCAGGCACTTCAACCAAAGATCCTGATTCAAATTTGTTCACAAACAAGGGAAGTCCATTGGGTGGAAAAAAAGGGCAACTAATTATTTTGGACGAAAAGTCACTCCTTCAAGCTAATGCATATGTATTGAACAATTGCGATAACGTGGAACCTTACATGAGGTAAATTTGCACTTCTCATTAGTTATATTCCTTAGACTAATCTTGGTAGTATTACATAATAATATACACTCCTTGTAGAGAACATTGTGAGCAACAAAAGCAAGACAAGCGGAAGCGGAAGTGGAACATCGTTAAAGATCAGAATGAAGACTTTATCGAGTGGTTTACAAGACGTGCCATGAAGGATGATGTTCCTGGTTGGATACGACAGCTGTTTAAGGGTCCAAATAAAGTTGCAAAATCATTTTCTGCTTATGTTGTCAACGGGTACAGATTTCACACTAAGCGACGAGAAGTGATGCGGAAAACGCAAAATAGTGGTGTCACTGTGGTGGCTGAAACTACAAGCTTTGCGAGTGTTAAGGACAAAAAACCAATCAAGGCCAATATAAGATATTATGGTAGAATCATGGATATTATCGAGTTAGACTATTATAGCCAATTTAAAGTTGTGTTATTTAAGTGTGAGTGGTTTCTGGCCGAGGAAGATGATTAAGGGTTGACATACGTTCATTTCAACAAAAGATGTTACCAAGATGAACCATTTGTGTTGGCAAGCCAAGCACACCAGTGCTTTTATGTGAAAGATCCATATATTCCCCAAAAGCATTATGTGATGAAAACGGTTCCCAGAGACTTGTTTAACATTGGTGTCCAATTACAGTTTGACCCTAACATAAGAGAGCCACATGAATCGGCGAATAGTCCGATACCCTTAAGTGATATTGGTGAGGTAGACTTGGTTAGACAGGGTGTGCGACCTACTATTGTTGATGTGACACCGAACAAGATCAAACCTAAAGACAAAGAAATAGTGTCTGATGATTTTGATAGTGATGCTGAATTTGAGGTAGTGCAGAAATTGTCCATGATGCTTTATTTTTTAACTTATTTTCTAATGCATTACCATGTTTGTTAACTATATTTTCTAATGCATTATCATGTTTATTTTCTAATGCATTACCATGTTTGTTTACTTTATTTTCTAATGCGTTATAATGTTTCTTCTTTCTTTTAATTTTGGCAATGTTAGTATTGATGCTTTATTTGACTTTTTTTTATACAGGATGAACAATGAAGGAAATTCCAAGAGAAAAAGGTTAAGGACTCTATCACAAATAGAGTCACAAAGAAGTCCCTTGAAGATGAGGAGTCCAATAAAAAATTTAGGAAAAATTCAATTCACAAGTGCTTATTCCTTGCTATAACAATTTCAAATAAAAAGGGAACATGTTTTAGCTGCATGTGGGGCTAATAGTAGTAAACATGAGACAAGGAAAAAGGGCAAGATACCGAAAAAGGTGTTGACAAGAGGTGAAGATGAAGGTCAAAGCAAAATGGTAACCAAGAAGATAACAATCATCAGAGACGGTGAGGATCAAATCAAGATGCCAACAAAGAATTCCAACGAAGAAAATCATCTAGTCAAGATGAAAGCCATTGAACATGAGGATCAAGGTGGGAAGAAGCTGTCTAGGAAGAAGGTGTCAATGAAGAAATCAAAGGTGGAGGGTGATAAAGTCAAGATAAATACCAATGACGCTGAGGGTCAAAGCAAGAAGCCGACCAATAAGATGCCGATAAAGGAATCGAATGAAGAAGATGCCAACGAAGAACATAAGATTGAGTCTCTTATCCCTGCTATGACTTTAGACGATTTTTTTGAAAAATATGGGATATCATTAGATGAAAATGATGAAGAATATGAATATGATTATGATGAGCTCAATCCAACCGTTGGTGATAGTAGTAACAGTCAACTTGGTAATGCCTTTATCCCTTTCTTCAATAGCAAATAGTGAAACGCACCAACCTGACTCTTGTATTTAGTAGATTACTCTTTTATTCATTAGATTAGTATTCTTGTTAATATTTTCTAGTAACGACATTGGAAATAGGTACCAAAAAGAAAAAAGTTCGTGGTCCCACCCAACTCAAGCATATTCATGCTTTGGAGACACAAATAGAGTTAACATGGTACAATGGCAAACCCATAGGCCCAACAAAGACACAGGTTCAATTGTTTTGTCGGTTCTTGGGAACACTTGCAAGAAACTCTAATTTGGTCACATTGTTATATACTAATTGGCAAGCTGTGTCCATTGAGACTAAAACTTCGATGTTGGATTATGCAAAGGTGAGTCGATCATTCTCCTTTTTAAATTGTTTACAAATAGGCTTAGCATGTATGGTAAAATAACATTATTCGTTGTTTATTTGTAGTCTAAATATAACATTCCTAGTGATGCTGAGCCTTGGGTGATAGATACCATTGGAGAGGCATGGAAGCAATTTAAGAAACGCATAAAGAAATATCACTATACACCGTACAACTCATTTAGAGAGATGATGAAAAATCGTCCAATGACTATACCTGAACTGCATTTTCGAAAACTAGTTCAATTTTGGAGACTTGATATCATCAAAGTAAGTTATTTTCACAACTCTTTGGCTTGAATGATGGTATCGTGTATTTAACTAACTCTATCTAATTTTATATTGCAACAAATGTAGGTTATTTCTGACAAAAATCGTGAAAACAGATCCAAACAAAAATGGAATCATCGAATGGGTCCAGTTAGTTTTGAATTAGTACGCGCTGAATTGGTATTTTTTTGTGCTTTTTATTTCAAGTATTTTTTCATCTTTTATAGTTATGTGTGTTTACTTAGTCACATGTTGGTGGTTTCTTTGTAGCGTGCAAAGAAGGAGGACAATGAAGATCCATCACAATCTGAGATGTTTGTTGTAACTCGTACGAGCAAAAAAGGAGAGACTGATTCGGGAACACAAGAGACAATTGTTAGTTTTCTGGTCTCTTAGAAAAGTACACCAAACAAGAAATGTGTTAGCTATTTTTATTTATTCTAAAGCTGTTGGGTGCATGCATTTATTTTGATCCTATTTGTGTGTAATAGGAACATCTTCAAAATTTGAAAGAAGCAGGATACAATGATGATGAAGTAGTTCAAACAGTTTTTGGAAAGGAGAGACATGGAAGAGTTCGTTTCTATGGTCGATCAGTCACAAAATCCTCTCTTAAAAAGGAGAAGGAAATCCGACAAATGCAGCAACAACATAATGAAGTGGTTTCAACTATGGAGAAAAATCAAAATAACTTAACTTCCAAGTTGGATGGTTTAACAAACTTGATTAAGACGTTGTTGCAACAAGTCAATCCTGGTATGAGTGCAGAACAAGTGCAAGTAATGATAGAAGCTGCCCAACAATCTCCGCCTGACGCGAGTAGTGCACCAAATGATGCGCGGCGAAGCATTCCTCCTTCACTTGGATCGAACCATGTATCAAAGGATATGGAAGTAAGTACTGTTCAAAACTTCTAGTTAATTTGTCACATGGTATTTTTTTTTGAGAACTTAATTGTCGTAGTGATAGCTAATTGCAAGAATAATGGGATTGAGTTTACAAAGTTGAGTGGAATTAGTTTCTTCTGTTAAAAATTTTCTTTGATTAAACTCCATGATAGTGTTACTTGATTAGGTTGTTGTTTGATTAGGTTAGCTTAGTTGAATTAGGTGGTTAGGTAGTCAATTGATTTTGTAGTGGATTTAGGTTTGAACTCTGATGTTTATTCTATTTGAAATTGGTTTTCCTGTGCTGGTAATGACTTGCCCTGTTCTAATTTAGTTTTATGCTGCTGCTTCATTGATCTATCCTGTGCTAAATTAGTTTGCTTGGTGCTGTTGATTAGGTTTAAACTGTTATTGATCCTATGTTGCTGTTTCATTGTTTTATTTTTGTGCTAAACTGGTTTATATGATGCTACTGCATAGTATTATTGCTGCCTTATTCTTGTGTTGGTTGCTGCTGGAATGAACAAATTCTGAATTATTTGTGCAGTAGTGAATTTCTAAGTGTTAGCTATCAATACTGCTGCATTCTTGCAATAGCTGCTGTTTGAAGTGAATAATGATTATGAATAATTCTTGAGTGTTACTGTGGATGAATGTTTCCCTTCTTTTGCTGCATATGTATTGCATCATCAAAACCATTTTTGCTAAATATCTAACATGTTTATTTCTTTTATGTGCAGGAAGACATGATCTGATGAAGAAAATATGTTCCATACAAATATCACATGGGATGGGTCTTACAATGACCTTAATTACTTATGTAAATGTAATATTTTGATGTGATATGTACTTTTTGAGGTATTACATGTAATTGAAAAATTTTCACTCTATTTGGATTTGTGTTGTTTAGACTAAAGATAAAACATACCTATCTTATAATGAAACTTTTATGATTTAGATTTCTTTAATTTCTTATTTTTAGATTTATTTTGTGATTATTATCATTTTGGGATGTGATTATAATTTAAAAAAATTGAATCTCATAAACAACAGGCTATAGTCACCGTTTTAAAAAACTGTGACCATAGATAGAGCTATGGTCACTATTTTAAAGAGGGGTGACCATAGAGGCTATCGCCACGGTGAAAAACCGTGACCATAGATAGGGATAAGAGGCTATGGCCACGGTGAAAACCGTGACCAAAGATGGTCTATGGTCACGGTTTTAAGGAGGGTGACCATAAAGTCTATGGCCACGGTGAAAATTCGTGACCATAGATGGGCTATGGTCACGGTTTTAAAGAGGGGGTGACCATAGAGGCTATGGCCACGGTGAAAACCGTGACCATAGATAGGGCTATGGTCACGGTTTTAAGGAGGGGTGACCATAGAGGCTATGGCCACAGTGAAAAACCGTGACCATAGATAAGGCTATGGTCACGGTTTTACGTGGGGTGACCATAGAGGCTATGGCCACAGTGAAAAACCGTGACCATAGACAGGGCTATGGTCACGGTTTTAAGTGGGGTGACCATAGAGTCTATGGCCACGGTAAAAACCGTGACCATAGGTAGAGCTATGGTCACGGTTTTAAGGAGGGGTGACCATAGAGGCTATGGCCACGGTAAAAACCGTGACCATAGCCTTATCTATGGTCACGGTTTTAAGAAGGAGTGACCATAGAGGCTATCGTCACGGTGAAAACCGTGACCATAGATAAGGCTATGGTCACGGTTTTTTACCGTGACCATAGATTAACCTATGGTCACGGTAAAAAAACGTGGCCTAAAGTGTCAGATTTTGAAAATTAAAACCGTGACCATAAAAACCGTGACCATAGATAAAAAAAACCGTGACCATAGACCTATGGCCACGAGAGAATAGGCCACGGTAAAAAACCGTGACCATAGGTCCAAAACTGTGACCATAGATCTATGGTCACCCTTTTTACTAGCTATGGTCACGGTTTTTTACCGTGACCATAGGCCTTTTTTTTGTAGTGCTATTCTATAAAAGAAAGAAAAACTAACTAAAATATCCTAATTTATTGGTGCTAGGGAAGAGAAATTACCTCCGAAAGTCAGGTACTGATCGACCTCCCCACACTTAAGGCTTTGCACCGTCCTCGGTGCTATCTGTCAGGAACAGGGGTGGGCTGGTAGCAGTATCTCCACAGTCGGGACCATCATGGCTCCCTGTGCTGGTAAAGGAAGTGGAGTCCGGGGTGTCTGAGTCCTTGAAGTGTCCCTTGAGTAGCTACTTGAGGTGTTTGAATCGGCGCTCGTTACGGTGCTCTCTTAACTTCGCTTTCTGTTCTTGCCGATCCACTCTTTTGATTATCTACTGGAGCAGTTCATCTGTTGTAGGTGCTTGTGGTGTTGAAGAAGGAATATCTTCAACTGGAGCAGTAGGAAGGCTTGTAGTCGCTGCTGAAAGTCTGAGGTATTTCCCATTAGGGACATACTCCTTCTAGAATAGGGGGAAGACCTAAAGCTTGTTGAATAGCCTCTTCTGTAATGGGGACTTGCTTCTGACGGACAAAGACAGACTGTAGGGTAGGCAGGTAGAAGTTAGAGTAGAACTCGACTACCCAAGAAAGATTGGCCTGCCTTGGCTGTCTCTGTAGGAAACCCCATTGTCTTTGTTCAATTTACGGCTCAACAAAAGTAGCAATACTGGGCGGGAGGATAAGAAGGTGTTCGTTGTTGTAACTCCTTTTATCTAGAATAGGGAACATCTGCTCACAGTAGCGATTTGGAAACCGCACAGTGTCCTTTGCTGGAAAGGCTTTCTCCTTTTCATCAACCTTTATGATCCTCTTAACTCTTTTTGTTGAAGGCTTGACTGTAGTTGAAGAAGGCTCTGCCACTAGTGCTCTTTTAGTTCCTCTTCTTGCTGGAGGTTTGGGAGTAGCTTTCTCTTTTCCTTTCTTGGTGGCCATCCTGAAAAAGGGAAGAGAAAGTAAATTAAATTCAAAGAGGTATATAGCAAGGAAGAGAACGGAAAAGGTGGTGATGGAAGCACATTTGGAGGTAACTGACATTAACACACGCTCATGAGTACATGTGAAAAGTCATCAAAGGAGAATAGCTAGTGCCTATAATGACAAGTGAATGCAAGGTGTTTATTGGCATGCCGGAAAAGGGCATGAGTAGCATAGACCAAGCAGTACTTTGTAACAAACCATCACGTTTGTATTGACAATTAAATTCAATTAATATAATAGTATAGGGAATTTGTGAAAAGCAAGCATTGAATATTAGGTAAATAAAGTATAGAAAGTATAGAAAGTATTAAAGTATTAAAGTGCATAATGCCATATGGCCTTTTTCACAAACACATAGCATGCAAGGTAAATAAAGTATAGAAAGTATTAAAGTGAACATGCAAGCGATCCTTTAAAGAAAATAATATATAATTGTCAAGCAATTTGCAACAATCCACAAGCATCTAAGGAAGAATAAGGACTCAAATAAAATTCTAATACCATGTAAAAAGGAAAGAAGAAGAAAGAAAATATGAATAATGAAAAGAAAAAAAAAGGAAAGAAAAGAAAATAACATATAAAATAAGAAGAATGAGAGAAAAGGAAAGAGGGAAGAAGAAAATAAAACCTTGGTAATGGAGGTGAGAGAGATAGAGAGTGAAAGGTGAGATAGAAGGAAGAAGGGAGGAGGAAGAAATAAGGAGGGAAAAGAAAAATTAGGATTTAGAGAAGAGAAAGATATGATATTTGGCAAAATTAGGAAAACTGTGCGCCGCAAGCGACGCGATCACATGGGCCATGCGGTCGCGTGCTTGCGCTTAAGGTGATGGACGCGGCCACGTCGGTCACGCGGTCGCGTGACCCAGTTTGTGCCAATGGCGCGAGGGTTGCCTCGCACTCGCACAACTCTCTGTTCAAAATCATTAAATGCCAAATTTTAGGTGACGTGATCGCATGGGGCATGCGATCGCGTGAGTGGGAACTTTATTGGGTACGACGCGGCCACGTGGGGCACGCGTTCACGTGAGGGGGATTGCGCGTTCAGCGCCAGTTTAGCACCACTCTAGCACAACTTTCAGCTGTGCACTCTTTCTACGTCGAAAATCAGGGCACGCGGTCGCGTGGGAGGTCACTATGCCCATACGACGCGGACGCGTCGGCGACGCGGTCGCGTGGGCTGATTTGTGCCACTGGAACTCCTCCAGCCACGCTCCAGCATGACTCTCTGTTCGTTTTTAATTTCTCTCCTCTCCTTGCCACACGGACGCATCGCGTGGCACCTTCCTCTTTTTTTTTTGTTTTTTTTATAAATATGCATATGCAGATGCACGAAAGTACTGATAAAGAGAAAAGTTATTGAATATGAAAAACTAAAAATAAAGAAAAGAACGATCATACCATGGTGGGTTGTCTCCTACCTAGCACTTTGCTTTAACGTCCGTAAGTTGGACGCTCCACTAGCTAAAGCTTCTGCTATGTGGGGATCTTCCAAGAGGAAGATCTCAAGCACCTTGTTTTTCTGCATCTTCTCACCATGGTTTAGCTTTAGGCATTGTCCATTAACTTTGATAAGTTCAGAACTTGAAGGATGACTTAGGTGATAAACTCCATATGGTTCGGCCTTCTCTACTCTGTATGGACCTTTCCATCTGGATCTCAACTTGCCTGGCATGAGCCTCAGACGAGATTTGTAAAGGAGGACTAAATCTCCAGGTTGGAACTCTTTCCTCTTGATGTGCTGATGATGCACGGAAAACTTGTCTCATAACAAATTTCCTTCGGCAAGTGTACCGAATTTGTCATCAAGTAAAAACTCACAATAGAGTGAGGTCAAATCCCACAGGGATTGATTGATCAAGCAACTTTAATTAGAGGAATATTCTAGTTGAGCGAATCAGAATTTGAGTTGAGAATTGAAGAAAATTAAATGGCGGGAAAGTAAATAACAGAAAAGTAAATGCTATAAATAAAGAGCTGAATGTAGATGACGGAAAGTAAATTGTAGAATCTTAAATGGGAATGGGGTAATTGCTCATAAAAGTAAATGACAGAAATTAAAGAGAATGGGTAAGATCAGAAATAGGGAGTTCATTGGGCTCAGGAGATGTTGCATTCTCCGGATCAATTTCATTTTCATCTCTTCCTCAATCAATGCACTCATTGATCTCCTTGGCAATCTTAAGTGATCGAATTACAATTCCTTGTAATTCAATCTCTCAAATCTTGATCAATAGCCAATTCCTTGGTCAATTGCTCATGAGAAGAGATGAAGTATGGTCACTGATTATACCACATGCGTTTCCCAAATCAAGTGTTGAGAGGATTATAGTCACATATCCATCCAAACCCAATTTGGTCCAGCATGAGAAAGCATTTCTAGCATGATCTATTCATTCCTCTTTCAAGGTTCAGAGGAGATCCACGTTTGAATAGCTTCTTTTCCAAGATAACTACCCAATTGGATGAAGATCGAAAGCTTTCAAGTAAAATCAAGAGAAAAGATAGAAGAAGAATAATGAAAACTAGTATTGATCCATCAAATTACAACAGAGCTCCCTAACCCAATGAAAGGGGTTTAGTTGTTCATAGCTCTGGAAAATGAAAACAAAGATGGCGAATACATGATAAACCTAGAAGTGCAGAGAAAGTAAAATACAGAGAGTAGTTCTATGCCAAGAGGCTCCCTATAATTTCCAACTCTCCTTATAATTCAAAGCTACTCCTATATATACTACTCTTCTGATCTTCTAGTTGGCTCTTCAAGTCTTGGGTATGGGCCTTTGGATCTTGAGTTTGAAGCAGTTATCTTCTTCATTGGGCTTAGTTTTACTTGCAGAGAGAAAGTGTGAAGTGGGCAGAGACTTTAGCTCAGGACGTTAGTGGTGTTAACGTTTAAGTGGAAATGTGGGTTCGAGAACGTTAGTGACAATCACCTTTTTCAGTAAGGTTCCTCACCAAAGTAAGAGCCACGTTAACTCCAACGTTAGTGGGACAAACGTTGCCACTAACATTGCCTCTTTGTCCTTCGCACACGTTATTGGGACTTACCTTTCCCAACAACGTTGAGAAGTCTCCCCCTTCCCTACGTTAGAGTCCACGTTAACTTAGTTAACGTGGCTCTTTTAACGTAGGCTTGCCAACCTTCGAGAACGTTAGTGACACTTACCTTTTTCACTAACGTTCCAATGTGCCCCTATTTCTCACGTTAGAGTCCACGTTAACTAGGTTAACGTGGCTTCTAACGTGGCATGCTAGCCATCTCCAACGTTAGTGACAAAGTTGAGTGTCACTAACGTTGGCTCATCATTCCCTTATCCACGTTAGCTTCCACGTTAACTAAGTTAACGTGGCTTGTAGTGGCTTGTGTGGGTTCATTCCAACGTTAGTGACAATGTTAGGTGTCACTAACGTTGGCGATCACATTCTTGCTTCACGTTAACTTCCACGTTAACTAAGTTAACGTGGGAGTTAACGTGGCTTATGGAGGCTTGGCCAATGTTAGTGACAAAGGTGAATGTCACTAACGTTGGCTTCTCTCTTGCTTCTTAACGTTAGAGCCCACGTTAACTAAGTTAACGTGGCTCTTAACGTGGCCACTTATGAGCTTGGTCCAACGTTAGTGACAAAGCTAAGTGTCACTAACGTTGGCTCCATTTCCTTTCTTCCACGTTATAGTTCACGTTAACTTAGTTAACGTGACTCTTAACGTGGGCAATGATGGCTTCGAGAACGTTATTGGCGATTACTTTTCTCATTAACTTTGCAAGTTACTCCCATTCCACGTTAGGAGTTACGTTAATTAGATTAACGTGGCTGCAAACATGGTTCTTCCTTGCTTCCTTTGTCCTGAAATCAAGCAATAGAGTGCATCAAAGTTCTAGTCCAAGTCATGGGAAGTACAACATCCAATTTGTCATTAAATTCATGTAAAATCCTCATGAAATCATGTAAAGTGCACAATGTATGCTTGAATCAAGATGTAAGTGAATATCTACCCAAAACTAGCTTATTTTCTAAGGAAATGCATGAAACTACCCTAAAAACAGTAAAGAAAAGGTCAGTGAAACTGGCCAAAATGCCCTGGCATCACAACACCAAACTTAAAGCTTGCTTGTCCCTAAGCAAGTACTGGAACAAGAGAATGATGAATGGAATGCCAAGAGAAATGAGTCATTCTTGTGGAGGTCATGTCCCTGGTTTTATGGTGGTTTCATGCATAGCAACTTAGATTCATTCCTTTACTGGCTTTCAGACCTTTATCATGTCCTAGAATACTCACTGTGATTGCATCCCATGAGACTTTTATTCATTGATCCTTTTATTGTTATTTCAGGGCTTATTTGTATTCTTAGGCTAAGTGCTCTGTAAGGGGGCGACTCTTTAAGATAAGCTTTCAGCCAACACTGCCGAACCAGTTGGTTCAAGGTGCTAGGTGTTAAGACACTCCTAAGGACTTACTCCTTCAAGTCTCTTTCCCCCATACATACACACCACAGGCATATAGTTTATTTATTTTCTTTTCTTGAGACCTTGGTGTCCAGTACCTCTTTGGGTTACTAAATGCTTTGTAGTGAAGGTTACTCTTGATAGTGGACTTTCAGCTAATAATCCCGAGTTAGTTAACCCAAGTTACCAAGTGATAAGGCACCCCTAAGAGCTTATTCATCCAAGTAGATCCCTCACACAGGAGCACCACAGACACATGCCTCAAGATTAAAACCATTGATGCCTAGCCTTATTGCTCACTCTTTTTCTTTTATTTTTCAACCTTTATTGTTCTTTCCCTTTTTCTTATTAGGATCTTCTTATTTAGCTAGTCTCATGGGGTGTGTCTCAAGCATAGTATTCATGACAGATAGTTGTCCTCCCACCTGGTGGTTGAACCAACTTAGCTAACTTATGACTATACCATAAACTCATGAACTTACTCCATAGTATGAACTCCTCTCTGGTCTTTTAAAAAAACTCATTCTCTTTTTCATTTGATTTAAAGGGACAAACATACATGTAAGCAAAGTATGGATGCAGTGATATAAAGACTAGCAAGCATAGACCTATTCAACCACCTATTCAACCAGAAACTTAAAAGATAGAAGAATAAAAAAAAAGTTCAAGCTAACATGGAAGCAAGTTCTATTTCATACAAGATCTTCCTTATTGAAAACATAGAAAAAGATGGATCAAAGAAGGAACTCCACCACCTTTCACTCATGTGGATGCCTATGCTCTCCCCTTGCTTGTCCTCCTTGTGTCTCTCTTGAGTGCTCGTACTCCCACTCCCTTTGCTTTTTCCCTATAAAAATAAAATAAGAAAAATCAATATCATAAAAAGTTTTTAAACTTTTCGGCTAGAATAATAAAGAAAAAGAATTAGATTGTTTATTCATGAACACCAACTGACTAACTAACTGTGTATCCTTATATGCATATTCGTGGCACCCTGGGGTGACACCAAACTTAGTTTGGAGCACTGTGATGAAAAGTTCTGTTCAAAGCTCCAAGACTAGCATGCTCTCAGTTGCATTCATGCTTTCTTGGCATGCTTTGAAGACCAAACTTGTTCTTCACTATATACTGCCTATTAAGGATTTCACCAAGTGTTTGTCAAGTCTGGGTTGGAATTCATGAATATTGACTTATTCACTATTTTCTAAAAGCATATAAAACATGGGTTGCCTCCCATGAAGCGCTTCTTTAGCGTCACTAGCTTGACGTTTCTCCCTCATCAGGGTGGTTGGTAATGCTTAAAGTCCTCCCCTCTTGCTGTGGACTTATATCCATTGGTTGTATCAATGATCTCTACATGTTCCAAGGAGAGAACTCTGTTGATAGTGAAGACCTTAGGTAACTAAGATGGTACAGTGGGGAGATTAGGGGGAATATCTGGGAAGTAAGCTGAGATCACTTTATCCCCTGGAGAGAAGTCCTCGGTAGGGATCTTCTTGTTCCTCCACCTCCTTGGTACCTTCTTCTTTGTTCCTTTTGATGCTGCCTTGCTCTTTGTGACTTCTTCTTCTAAGGGAATTTTGTTGTTGTCTTCACATGTCTCTGGTGGTTTAGATTCCTCCAGCTTTTTCTTGAGCTGTGACAACTGCTTATTTCCTTGTTCATCAAACAAGGGCTTTCCCAGCTGGGCTGGTTGTGCTTCAGTGCTTGCTTCCTCTTTCAATATCTTATTATGATCTTTGCTTGGTTCTTTGTTCTCTTGGTCTGCTTCTTGTGAGAGTTTGAAGACATTAAAGTTGAGTCGTTCATCATGGATCCTCAATATTAGCTCCCCTCGCTCCACATCTATGAGTGCTCTGGATGTAGCTAGGAATGGTCTTCCCAATATGATTGGGTGGGTGTGACTCTCTTCCATGTCCAGGATGACAAAGTCTGTGGGAAGGAAGTATTTCCCAACCTTTACCAACACATTTTTCGCCACTCCTATTGCTTGTTTTTGAGTTTTGTCTGCTAGCCTGATGACTACATCTGTGGGCATTATCTCATTGATCTGCAGCCTCTGCACCAGGGATAAGAGCATTAAGTTGATGCTTGCTCCCAAATCACAGAGTGCTCTATCAAACATTGTTTCTCCTATGGCACAGGGGATGTGAAAACTCCTTGGGTCCTTTCTTTTTGTAGGCAACTCTGGTTGAATGAGGGTACTGCACTCCTTGTTCATTACAATAGTTTGTCCTCCTTTGAGTGAGCTTTTCCTGGGAAGCAGTTCCTTCATATACTTGATATATGCAGGCATTTGTTGGATGGTCTTGATGAATGGTATGTTGACATGCAGAGATGCAAACAAGTCAAGAAATCTTGAGTATATTCTCTTCTCAACAGCACCATTGAGTCGTTGGGGAAAGGGTGCATAAAGTCTCAGCAGCTCCTGTTGTGAGAGTTCTGGTTCTTGGTGATCTTTTTCCTCCTTCTCTGTTGAGGTATCTCCAGGTTGTTCTGCCGACTTGTTTAGCTTGTCCTCAGTCTCCTTATCACTTATAGTGACCATCTTGCAATCTTTCCATCTTACTTTCTTTGTTTCACCTCTCGGATTCTTCTCTGTGTCACTTGGGAATCCATCTATAGGTTTGGGAATCTGCTCAGAGAGATACCCCATTTGGGATTCCAACCTCTTGATTGTGTCTCCCTGGTTCTTGAAATTGGCTCGCACTTCCTCCTTGAATGCCTTGTTGTTTTGAATCTCTTTGCCTATGCCTTCAAGTAGATTCTCAATCCTTGAGAGTCTGTCATCAAATGATGGTAGATTAGGATTAGAGGTGGAAGGATGAGGAGGGTTATTTTGGCCTTGGTAAAGGTTTTGAGAGGGTTGGTTATGTGGGTGCTGATATGGTCTAGATGTGAAATGATGGTGGGCTGCATTGTTGTTGGGATTTGAACGTCTTTGATCTAGGCCTTGGTCTTGTTGATTTCCCCACCCAAAGTTTGGGTGATTCCTCCATCCAGGGTTATAGGTCTTAGAGTATGGATCATGGTTTTGCCTAGGTGAATTCTCAATGTAGTTGGCTTGCTCCTGACTACCCTCTGCTTCTTCATTCACTCCTTCTTGGGTTGTTGATGAAGTAGTGATTGCTGCTACTTGGTTCCTCTCCATCTTCTTGGTGAGGTCAGCCAGCTGCTGGGTAATGAGCTTGTTTTGGGCCAGCAGAGCATCTACATTATTTAGCTCCATTACTACTCTAGTGTTGCCTCTTTCAGAAGCATAGAAATAATCATTCTCTGCTACTGTTTCAATGACATCTATGGCTTCCTCAATGGTCTTCTTCTTGTTCAAAGATCCTCCGGATGAATGGTCTACTGCCATCTTTGATTCATATGACAGGCCTTCATAGAAAATGTGCAGCTGCACCCATTCGTTGAACATGTCAGGTGGACACCTCCTTGTCAGGTCCTTAAACCTCTCCCATGCTTCATAAAGAGTCTCACCATCTTGTTGCCTGAAAGTTTGGACCTCATTTCTCAGCCTATTGATTCGTTGAGGAGGGTAAAATCTTGCTAAGAATTTATTCACCACATCTTCCCAGGTTGTCAAGCTCTCCTTCGGGAAAGACTCCAGCCACTTGGCTGCCTTATCCTTGAGTGAGAATGGAAATAAGAGCAGTCTATAGGCGTCAGGATGAACACCATTAGACTTCACTGTGTCACATATTCTCAGAAAGGTGGTTAGATGTTGATTGGGGTCTTCTTGGATACTTCCTCCGAACGAACAGTTGTTCTGAACAAGGGTGATGAGTTGTGGTTTTAGTTCAAAATTGTTGGCATGGATGGTTGGCTTTTGAATGCTACTTCCACAGTTTTCTGGGTTTGGATTGATGTAAGAGCCTAAAACTCTTCTATCCTCCCCAGCATGATTTGCTCGACCTCCTCCGCCATGGTTGTGAGCCTCTTCTTCATGATGGTTTTCCATGTTTTCTTCCATGGTTGGTTCAAAGTATTCCTCCTCTTCCTCGGCACCAACCACTCTTTTTCCTCTTACTTCCCTCCTTAATCTAAAGAAGGTTCTCTCAGGTTCAGAATCAAAGGAAGTTGAAGCCCCGCTTCTTCTCCCTGTCATACAACCAACAAAGCACAAGCAAGGAAAATAAATGTAGAAAGTATTCTGTTTGAGTTACTATTAGTGTGAGTGATGCAATATATCAAACAATTAGTGGGTTAGTAAACTGAATTGTAAATAACAAAGAAAATTGTAAAAGTAGGGGGAAGGGAAGAAATTAACCAGAACTGAAAGTAAATTACTCAAACAGAAAATTAAATCAAACAAAACAAAAATGCTCAATCTAGTTATCTTCCAATTTAATCATTATTGATGCACAATCAATCCCCGGCAACGGCGCCATAAACTTGATGCACGGAAAACTTGTCTCATAACAAATTTCCTTCGGCAAGTGTACCGAATTTGTCGTCAAGTAAAAACTCACAATAGAGTGAGGTCGAATCCCACAGGGATTGATTGATCAAGCAACTTTAATTAGAGGAATGTTATAGTTGAGCGAATCAGAATTTGAGTTGAGAATTACAGAAAATTAAATGGCAGGAAAGTAAATAACAGAAAAGTAAATGCTAGAAATAAAGAGCTGAATGTAGATGACGGAAAGTAAATTGCAGAATCTTAAATGGGAATGGGGTAATTGCTCATAAAAGTAAATGACAAAAATTAAAGAGAATGGGTAAGATCAGAAATGGGGAGTTCATTGGGCTCAGGAGATATTGCATTCTCCGGATCAATTTTATTTTAATCTCTTCCTCAATCAATGCACTCATTGATCTCCTTGGCAATCTTAAGTGATCGAATTACAATTCCTTATAATTCAATCTCTCAAATCTTGATCAATAGCCAATTCCTTGGTCAATTGCTCATGAGAAGAGATGAAGTATAGTCACTGATTATACCACATGCATTTCCCAAATCAAGTGTTGAGAGGATTATAGTCACATATCCATCCAAACCCAATTTGGTCCAGCATGAAAAAGCATTTCTAGCATGATCTCTTCATTCCTCTTTCAAGGTTCAGAAGAGATCCAAGTTTGAATAGCTTATTTTCCAAGATAACTACCCAATTGGATGAAGATCGAAAGCTTTCAAGTAAAATCAAGAGAAAAGATAGAAGAAGAATAATGAAAACTGGTATTGATCCATCAAATTACAACAGAACTCCCTAACCCAATGAAAGGGGTTTAGTTGTTCATAGCTCTAGAAAATAAAAACAAAGATGGAGAATACATGATGAAACTAGAAGTGCAGAGAAAGTAAAATACAGAGAGTAGTTCTATGCCAAGAGGCTCCCTATAATTTCCAACTCTCCTTTTAATTCAAAGCTACTCCTATATATACTACTCTTCTGATCTTCTAGTTGGCTCTTCAAGTCTTGGGTTTGGGCCTTTGGATCTTGAGTTTGAAGCAGTTATCTTCTTCATTGGGCTTAGTTTTACTTGCAGAGAGAAAGTGTGAAGTGGGCAGAGACTTTAGCTCAGGACGTTAGTGGTGTTAACATTTAAGTGGAAATGTGGGTTCGAGAACGTTAATGACAATCACCTTTTTCACTAACGTTCCTCACCAAAGTAAGAGCCACGTTAACTCCAACGTTAGTGGTACAAATGTTGCCACTAACGTTGCCTCTTTGTCCTTCGCACACGTTATTGGGACTTACCTTTCCCAATAACGTTGAGAAGTCTCTCCCATCCCTATGTTAGAGTCCACGTTAACTTAGTTAACGTGGCTCTTTTAACGTAGGCTTGCCAACCTTAGAGTACGTTAGTGACACTTACCTTTGTCACTAACGTTCCAATGTGCCCCTATTTCTCACGTTAGAGTCCACGTTAACTAGGTTAACGTGGCTTCTAACGTGGCATGCTAGCCATCTCCAACGTTAGTGACAAAGTTGAGTGTCACTAACGTTGGCTCATCATTCCCTTATCCACGTTAGCTTCCAAGTTTACTAAGTTAACGTGGGAGTTAACGTGGCTCATAGTGGCTTGTGTGGGTTCATTCCAACGTTAGTGACAATGTTAGGTGTCACTAATGTTGGCGATCACATTCTTGCTTCACGTTAACTTCCACGTTAACTAAGTTAACGTGGGAGTTAAAGTGGCTTATGGAGGCTTCGCCAACGTTAGTGACAAAGGTGAATGTCACTAACGTTGGCTTCTCTCTTGCTTCTTAACGTTAGAGCCCACGTTAACTAAGTTAACGTGGCTCTTAACGTGGCCACTTATGAGCTTGGTCCAACGTTAGTGACAAAGGTAAGTCTAATTAACGTTGGCTCCATTTCCTTTCCTCCACGTTAGAGTTCACGTTAACTTAGTTAACGTGACTCTTTACGTGGGCAATGATGGCTTCGAGAGCGTTATTGGCGATTACTTTTCTCATTAACTTTGCAAGTTACTCCCATTCCACGTTAGGAGTTACGTTAATTAGATTAACGTGGCTGCTAACATGGTTCTTCCTTGCTTCCTTTGTCATGAAATCAAGCAATAGAGTGCATCAAAGTTCTAGTCCAAGTCATGGGAAGTACAACATCCAATTTGTCATTAAATTCATGCAAAATCCTCATGAAATCATGTAAAGTGCACAATATATGCTTGAATCAAGATGTAAGTGAATATCTACCCAAAACTAGCTTATTTTCTAAGGAAATGCATGAAACTACCCTAAAAACAGTAAAGAAAAGGTCAGTAAAACTGGCCAAAATGCCCTGGCATCAGTTGATCATGTGCAGCCTTCACCTTTTCCTTGTACAGTCTTGAGTTCTCATAAGCTTCTAGGCGAAGGCTTTCCAGTTCTTGCAGTTGCAACTTCCTTTCAGCTCCGGCGTTCTCCATCCCCATGTTGCACTCCTTGACTGCCCAAAAGGCTTTGTGCTCTACCTCAACAGGGAGATGACAAGCTTTTTCATAAACTAAGCGGAACGGACTCAACCCAATGGGTGTTTTGTATGTTGTTCTTTATGCCTAGAGTGCATCTTGTAGCCTGGTGCTCCAGTCCTTTCTATGAGGTTTGACTATCTTCTGCAAGATACGCTTTATCTCTCTATTCGACACCTCGGCTTGCCCATTGGTCTGAGGATGGTATGCTGTTGCAACCTTATGAATTATCCCATGCTTCTTCATTAGTCCTGTTATTCTCCTATTACAAAAATGGGTGCCTTGATTGCTCACGATTGCTCGTGGGGATCCAAAGCGACAGATAATATGGTTTCTCACAAAGGAAACAACAGTGTTAGCATCATCAGTGCGGGTAGGAATCGCTTCCACCCATTTGGAAACGTAGTCCATAACTAATAATATATAAAAATAACCATTAGAATTTGGAAATGGACCTATGAAGTCAATGCCCCAAACATTAAAAATTTCACAGAAAAGCATAATTTGTTGAGGCATCTCATCCCTCCTGGATGTATTACTAAATTTTTGGCATGGGTGGCAAGATTTACAAAATTCAGCAGCGTCTCTAAAAAGAGTAGGCCACCAGAATCCACAATCCAAGATTTTTCTAGCAGTTCTTTGAGGGCCAAAATGTCCTCCACTCTCAGATGAGTGACAGGCCTCTAAGATGGACTGGAATTCTGATTGAGGCACACACCGTCTAATTACCTGATCAGCGCCACATCTCCATAAATATGGGTCATCCCATATATAATATTTAGACTCGCTTTTCAGCTTGTCTCTTTGATGCTTAGAAAATTTAGGAGGAAATGTGAGGCTAACTAGATAATTAGCTACAGGTGCATACCAGGGAGATACCTCAGATACTGCTTGCAGGTTATCAAATGGAAAATTATCATCTATAGGAGCAGAATCATCCTTAATGTGCTCAAGGCGACTCAAGTGGTCTTCCACTAAATTCTGGTTACCACTCCTATCCTTTATTTCTAAATCAAATTCTTGTAATAGCAGTATCCAACGTATAAGCCTTGGTTTGGACTCCTTTTTAGATAATAGATACTTTAAAGCTGCATGGTTCGAATACACTACTACTCTAGTACCAAGTAAATAAGCTCGGAATTTATCCAGAGCAAAAACAATAGCAAGAAGCTCTTTCTCAGTAGTAGTATAATTGGACTGGGCAGCGTCTAAAGTCTTAGATGCATAAGCTATAACAAAAGGGTCCTTACCTTCACGCTGAGCCAATGCTGCTCCTACTGCATGGTTGGAAGCATCGCACATGATTTCAAATGGCTATATCCAGTCTGGTCCTCTCACGATTGGCGCTTGAGTCAGGGCGGCTTTCAACTTATCAAATGCTTGTTTGCAATCCTCACTGAACTGAACTCAATATCCTTCTGTAGTAATCTGGATAAGGGAAGTGCTACCTTACTAAAGTCCTTAATAAATCTCCTGTAAAAACCTGCATGGCCAAGGAACGAACGGACTTCCCTCACAGAAGAGGGGTAAGGTAAACTAGAAATAACATTCACCTTTGCTGGGTCTATAGAAATGCCATTATTAGATACCACATGTCCTAATACAATCCCTTGTTTTACCATAAAATGACATTTTTCAAAATTCAATACAAGGTTTGTATTAACACATCTATCCAATACTCTAGATAAACCATCTAAGCAAAGGCTAAAAGAATCACCATAAACGCTAAAATCATCCATAAAAACCTCCATACAGTCCTCAATAAGATCAGAGAAAAGACTCATCATACACCTTTGGAAAGTAGCTGGTGCATTGCACAAGCCAAAGGGCATTCTCTTGTAAGCATAAGTCCCAAAAGGACATGTAAAAGTGGTCTTTTCCTGATCCTCAGGAGCTATATGAATCTGGAAATAACCTGTGTAACCATCTAAAAAGCAATAATGTGATTTACCTGACAGGCGATCCAGCATTTGATCAATGAATGGAAGTGGGTAGTGATCCTTACAGGTAGCTTGGTTGAGACGCCTGTAATCAATACAGACTCTCCAAGCATTCTGAACTCTAGTTGCTATAAGCTGTCCATGCTCATTCTTCACTGTAGTGACTCCAGACTTCTTGGGCACCACTTGTACTGGGCTAACCCATTCACTATCTGAAATGGGATAGATGATACCTGCTTCCAATAGTCTGGTCACTTCCTTTTTGACAACTTCCAAGATAGTGGGATTCAATCTTCTTTGGGGTTGACGGACAGGTCTTGCTCCCTTTTCTAAAAATATTCTGTGCTCACATACTTGAGGGTTGATGCCTACTATGTCTGCCAAACTCCACCCAATTGCTTTCTTATGCCTCCTCAGTACATCAAGTAACTGCTCTTCTTGTTGGGAAGTGAGTTCCCTTGCAATGATAACAGGGAACTTCTGCTCATCTTCAAGATAAGCATATTTGAGATGTGGAAGAAGAGGTTTCAGTTCTAACTTCTGATCATGGGTAGGCTCTGGATTGTCTGGAGCTTGTGAAAATGCTGAGGTGCCCTCATTGTCAGTCAAGAGGGTCCCCACACTTGGACCTTGTCCAATGTGCCTCTCTTCTAACTCTTCCTTGTGGACTTCAGCTACAGTTTCATCTATGACATCACACTGGAAGATAGAATGATCTTCTGGAGGGTTGTTTATGACTCCATTCAGATTGAAGATTACTATGTGGCCATCTATTTCAAAAGAGTATGTTCCTGAAAAAGCATCCAATTTGAATTTTGATGTCTTCAGGAATAGTCTTCCAAGTAGGATTGATGATGGCTTATCTGAGTTATTATGGGGCATCTCCAAGATATAAAAATCAGTGGGAAATGTAAGCCCTTTAATGTTCACTAAAACATCTTCAGCAACTCCAGCCACTGTAATAATGCTTTTATCTGCTAACACAAAACGAGCTGCCGACCTTTTTAAGGGAGGGAGCCTCAAAATATCATATATAGACAAAGGCATTATACTAACACATGCTCCTAAATCACACATGCAATCATAGATTACTACTCCACCAATAGTACAACTAACTATACAAGGACCTGGGTCCCTACACTTTTCAGGTAATCCCCCATTAAAGCAGATATGGAACTACCTAAAGGAATAGTTTCTAATTCATTAATTTTGTCTTTATGTATACATAAATCTTTTAGAAACTTTGCATATTTAGGTACCTGTTGAATAACATCAAAAAGAGAAACAGTTACCTCAACCTTTTTGAATATCTCTACCATTTTAGGATCGGGTTCCAGCTGCTTCCTGGGCTTCCTTGCAAGTTGTGGAAATGGAATGGGAATGGTGTTTTCTGCAGTGTCTGCGCCTCTTGGTGCTTCCTCCTGTGGTTGGGCTTCTTCTTTTTCAGCTATGTCCTGTATGTCTTCTTCCTCTTCAACATCTTCTATTTCTACTACCTCTTCAGCTGAGGCGTGTTCTGGTAAGCTTGGTTCCTCCTGATTCCTCTCCTGGAGTGTGTTTTCGGACCTTAGGGTGATGGCATTAATGCTCCCCTTCGGATTGGGTAATGGTTGAGAGGGAATTCCATTGGAACTTGAAGGTTGGTTATTGGAATTTTGTATTGATCCAATCTGTGAGACAAGAGCTTGCAAAGTAGCGGTCAGACCATTCAGACTGGCATTAATGTTATTTTCCATGGTCTGTTGGCTTCGCTCAAAAAATTTTATTAACTCTTCATTAGGAGACGAAGAAGGGTGAGTAAATTGAGAGTTCTGCTATTGGGTATTCTGTGGTCCTTGGGACTGCCTCAGGTGAGGTGCTCTGTAAGGTTGGTTCTGCTGCCTGTTGTCGTTATTATTCTACCTCTGATTTCTCTGATTATCTCTGCCTCTTCTGTTATTGTTGTCCCTCCAATTCTGGTTAGAATTGTCCTGCCATCCATGGTTATTATTTCCACCATGATTGTACCCTTGGTTGGGGCGATCATAGAAGTTATGAGTGGATGCCACCATGTTGTCTTCCTGTTGGAGTTGCGGGCATTCATCAGTATAATGGCTATAATCAACACAAATTCTGTAAACTCTCTGTAGGACTAACTGTTGGCTTTGCTGTGCTGGAGAAGGTTGAGCTTGCTGAACTTGTTGTTGATTCAATTGCATCTGCTTCAGCAAGTTGGTCATTTCACAGATACTCCGAGGTAGAGCAGTAGTCTCTCTGTTAGAGGATACTTCTGCAACGGCTTTTGAACGGCCTTGTTTCTGCCTGTGGTTCCTAGTAGATTCAGCTAAGTCGCTGATCAATTGCCATGCCTCATCAGTGGTTTTGTACTTCTTCATAGACCAATTGCTAGAACTTTCTAATGTGATCTTATCTTGGGGCCGCATGCCCTATGTAATATAGCTGAAACGATTACATTGTAAAATCAGGGGCTCCTTCTTCCTGGATAGAAACTCTCCTAGGTTTTGCCATGTCGTCTGCACGTGAATCAATCGAATCAGTAGAACAGGGGCTGGTCTCTTCCTCAGATGGCGTTTCAAATCTGCCCTCAGAGAGGACTAACCGACGCCGAGCTCGCCTTATTCGTGAGATGGTTCTTTCAATCTCAGGATCGAATACTGGCAAGCGTGGGTCAGGAAGTGAACGCGTCATCTAGCGAAAGAAACATGCAGCTCATAATAGTAAAATAAAATAAAATACAAATAAATAAATTCTAATTAATAACTTTAGCACTCTATTGCAACTCCCCGGCAACGGCGCCAAAAATTGATGCGGGCAGAAATTGGCAAATTAAAATTGTTAAAATATATACGTTGCAAGTATAGTTCTTCATTCGCCAGAAATCCGCCTAACAATTTAGAAAGGTGTCATAGAAAATTGAAATTAAAATACTGGGAGTATGAATCCCAGGTCGTCCCCCAACGAGTTGCAGAAAAGTGTGCTATTTTATTAATCAGAGGTTTTCAAAAAGGTTTGAATTGGGCAAACAGGAAATTAAATTGGTGAATTTGAATAATGTAAATAAAAGCCTTGACTGGGAATTGATTAGTTAGAATCCCTATTATTGTTGGAATGCTCTCAGGATTAATTGACAATTAAAGGTTATCCTGTTTAGTTATCCTTCACTAGGTGAAGGAAAGTCAAACACGTTGGAATGCTACGTCCGTTCACAAGTTGGAATCCACTTAATTAAAAGGGATTGGTGTTAGTGATTAGGAGGCAATCCAACCATAAACCCAATTATAATTTTTCTTTCAAGCCTTCCAACTCAAGGGTTCCTTTCAACCAATTCCCCATCAAGTTAGGGAACTACTCGCTCATTGTGAATGTAAAATTCATAGCATATAAAAAGGAATTAAAGGAAGACATTGTAAATAAAAATTAAAATAGTCAATTAAAAATAAAAGTGATCCTTGTATTAAATAATCCTAAGAATATTCCAATGGTAAAATTAAACAAAGCAAAGAACATGGAAGAGTAAACCAAGTAAAGAAAACGAACTAGAATGACGAAGTCTTGATGAGGTAATAACTTTTCTCAGTGTTCCAATGCCAAAAAAAGTAAGAGAAACTAAAATCCTAAGAACTATGAATGTGTAGAGAGAAAACCTAGAGGAGGAGTAAAAACTAGATCTAAAAACTAAAACTGTGTAGAATGAATGTTGTCTCTGGTTTCTGCATGTTCTCTGGCTCTAGTCTGCTGTTCTGGGCTGAAAACTGGGTCAAAATAGGGTCCAAAATCGCCCCCAGCGAATCCTGCAGATTATGTAGATCGCGCATGTCACGCGATCGCGTCATCCATGCGGACGCGTCATTCACGCTTTTCCTCGCCACGCGTTCGCGTCGTCCACGCCTCCGCGTCGCTTGTGCTTTTCCAGTCCGTACGGTCGCGTTAGCCATGCGGCTGCGTCACTGCGATTTCTCCTTTTTCGCGCGGTCGCATGAGCCATACGGCCGCGCCACTTCTCGCTGGTTATCTCCTCAATTTCTTGTGTTCCTTCCATTTTTGCTAGCTTCCTTTCCAATCTCCAACTCATTCATGCCCTATAAAGCCTGAAACGCTTAACACACAGATCACGGCATCGAATGGAATAAAGGAGAATAAAAATGCATAATTAAAAGTCTCTAGGAAGTAGTTTTCAATCATGTAATAATTTCAGGAAGGGAATATAAATGCATGCTAAATTAATGAATAAGTGGGTAAGGATCATGATAAAACCACACAATAAAACACAATATAAACCATAAAATAGTGGTTTATCAGCACCTCTTCTACCTCCTGGCATACAACACAAACAAAACCAGAAAACTAAAACAGAACACTGTACTGATAGAGTGTGGTTAAGGTTAGTTGTAACAAAAACTCAAACAGTTAGTGTGCATGACAAAAATAAAGAAAAAAAATGCTTAATCTAGATTATCACCCTACTTAATCATTGTCAATCTAAATCAATCCCCGGCAACGGCGCCAAAAACTTGATGAGTGAAAAATGATTTCACACAAAACTCACCGGTAAGTGTACCAGGTCGCATCAAGTAGTAATAACTAACAAGAGTGAGGTCGATCCCATAGGGATTGATGGATTGAACAACTTTAGTTAGGTGATGAATTTAGTTAAGCGAATAGTTGATGATTTGAGTGAAACTTGGTTAATAGAAGTAAAATTTCATGGAAATTAAAGGGAGAGGGTAAATTGACAGAATCTTAAAGTGCAGAAGATTTAAATTGCAGAAACTTAAAGTGCAAGAAAGTAAAAGAGCTAAAACTTAAATTGCAAGAAATGTAAATAAATGAAACTAAAAGTGCAAGAAATGTGAATTGCTGAATCTAAATTGACAAGAAACTTAAATTGCATCAAGAATAAAGGGATTTAGGTACTGGGATTCAAAGTTGAGCTGGAAAATGTAAATTGAAGTAAATCAGAGAACTATGAGATGAAGAGGTTCAGATTTAGATCTCAGTAGCAAAACAGAAATGGAAAATTTGCAAAGGAGTCAAAACGGAATGAGAACTTGGATTAGATCTAAATTCTTAAAGAGAATTTAACAATTGCCTTCAAATAACAAAACAGAAAGAAACTCAATTCTCAATTGATCTCTTGACCAAAACAGAAAAGAAGAAAGTACAGAAGAAGTAAAATGAAAACAGAAAAGAAGATTGAGATCCAATTTCCAATACTTAGAACCATAAACAGATAGAGTAAAAGATGATTCTCAGATGAAGAAATTCAGTGGTGGTCTTCAAGCTGAATTCAAAACCCCGAACAGAGAATAAAAAATTGCATATGAAAGAAAAAACAGAAAGAAAACTTAGATCTAATCCCAATTCCCAAATTCTAAAGAAAAGGAAAATTTAAAAGAGAGCCAAAAAGAAAAGTAAAACAAAATGTGAAGTAAAGGTTTCCGCCTCCTCCTCCAATCAAATTTAATCCTATTTATACACTTTCTATTTTAGTCATTAGGCATTTGGAATGGACCTTTGGATTTGTGAAGAATTGGATCCAAGATGGCACTTGATGGCATGGGTCAGGGTGCATTTGGTGAAGCTGACGAACAGACTTTTGTGTGGTCTAGAAATTCGCAAATAAAAGCTCGTTGTAAGTATAGTTCTAAACTAACAAAGAATCCTTTCGTACAAAAACTTGTTTGTCACTAAAGCAAACCTAATAAAATTTATAACCGAAGTATTTAAACATCGGGTCGACTCTCAAGGAATTGCAGGGAAGTATGATCTATTATTGGTTATGGAAAGGTATCTTTTTAGGTTTTTGAATATGAAACAAGAAAAGTAAATTGCAAGAAAGTAAATTAATAATTAAGAAAATTCTTAGCAAGGTATGAAAACTAGGAATCCTATCCTAGTTATCCTTATCAATTGTGATGAGAATTGTTCCTTACTCCCACTTAGTTAACCCTTACTAAATAAAGGAAAGTCAAGTGGATTAATCAATGGGATACCTCAAGTCCTAGTCAACTCCTAAGGAAAGACTAGCTTTAGAGGAATCCAAATCAACCAGCAAATCCCAATTTTCAATCAACAAAGGAGTTTGATAACTCAAGTATCACCAATTAATCAATTCAAGCTAAGATTGTAAAAAGCTAAATTAAAATCATAAATCTAAAATACCTCAAATTGCATTAAATATAAAATCAAATCTAACATTGGAAGGTTCATAAACCAAATTGGGAAAATAAGTAATTAACAAGTAAAATAGATAAACCAGAGTACTAGAATAAATAAAAGTAGAAGAGAACTTAAATTAAAGGAACATTGAACCAGGAATTGAGAAGAAGAAATCCTAAATCCTAAAACCTAAGAGAGAGGAGAGAGCCTCTCTCTCTAGAAAACTACATCTAAAAACTCAAATTGTCAATTGATGAATGAATGAATGATTCCATTTTGATTCCCCCATTCTCCAACCTCTATTCTATGTTCTCGGGCTTGGATTTGGGCCGAAAAGGAGCCCAGAAATCGCTGGGGGCGAATTCTGCAACTTTCTGCACGTGCCGTCTGTCACACGTACGCGTAGGTCACGCGTGCGCGTCATTTGGAGATTTTCCTTGTCTCGCGTACGCGTCAGTCATGCGTACGTGTCGCTTGTGCTATGCGCTAGGCACGCGTCCACGTCATCCATGCGCACGCATCGCTGCCATTTTCTTCAAAACTTCATTTTCGCGCGTTCCTTCCACTTTTGTATGTTTCCCTTCTATCCTCTAAGCCATTCCTGCCCTATAAAGCCTGAAAATACTTAACACACGGATCATGGCATTGAATGGTAATAAAGGATAATTAAAATTAACATTTTTAAGGCCTAGGAAACATGTTTTCACATATATCACAGAATAAGGAAGGAATTGTAAAACCATGCAATTTATATGAATAAGTGAGCAAAGACTTGATAAAAAACCACTCAATTGAGCACAAGATAAATCATAAAATAGTGGTTTATCAACCTCCCCACAATTAAACATTGGCATGTCCTCATGCTAAATTCAAGAGAAACTGAAAAAGAGTGAAGGTAGAATGGGGGAATCTATGCAATGCAATCTATCTAAATGCAAGCTATCTAAATGAATCATGCAGTTCTAGTGACTATCCACCGATATATATAAAGCTTACATGTGCTTAAATTGAGTGAAATTTTCCAAGGAATCACATATGCACAGCCAATGGCTAAATCATATTAAAATACATTCACAGTTGAGTTGAGTCAATCAAAGGAGTTCACAAACTTGCAAGACAAGCAATAATCAAACATGGATATATGGAAATGAGCTATTGAACCCTCGCTGGATTCGTATATACACTCTAATCACTCAGTGTTTGGGGTTAATCACTCTACTCTTCTCTAATCATGCTTTCTAAACTTTGTTCTTTACCTAACCAATCAATAACTATTTAATGTACACATGCAATCATCATGAGGTCTTCTCAAGGTTGTAATGGGGTTAAGGCGAAGGTGAGGATATATGTATGGCCAAGTGAGCTACAAATTAAATCCTTGATTAGTCTAAGATCTCACATAACATACACATATTCTATATAACTCTAAAATTATGCCTAGCTACCCGAATTTCCTACTTTTGTATCACATACTTATGCATCAAATTATCTTTAATTTCATCACATGTGCATTGATCTTTTACTAAACTCATTATTGGGGTAATTTTATCCCCTAAGCTTATTTATTTAATTATAGAATTTTTTTTTTGAAAATAAACATAACATATCAATGCACATGGTATTTTAATTATTTTGGCCTTACATGAGCATGCACCCAAATTCCAAGTACTTTGTCAATTTAACACTTTCCTATCAACCCAAGTTTTCACAGTTTCTCCACACTTAGTTGATACACAATTTCTATCTTAAGCTAACCAAAGATTCAATTTAGGGATATTTACTTTGTTTTTCTGCTTAAGGCAAGTGATATGGCAAAATATAGAACAAAAGGGGATTAAGAGGCTCAAAGTGGCTAAAAAAGGTGATTTTAAAAGGGTAGGCTATTTGTGATAAGTGAGCAAAAATAAGTAATGGCCTCAATCATATGCAAACATGTAATTACACTAAATAGTGGACATATAGAATGGAATAAAGTAAAGTCTGCAATCATAGTGAAGAAACACACAAGAATAAAATATTATGGCTAAATAATGTAGCCATGTAATTAAGCTCAAATCTCACGGGTTGTTTGTTCTTTGGCTCAAAAACCATATATCAGTCATGTATATCATGCAAGTAAGGCTAAAGAATTTTAACTCTAATCAATGTGAATCCTTAAATGGCTTTTATAAAAATAAACACATTCCTTGAAAAATGTCATCAATTTGCCAACATTTATTACTATATATATATATATATATATATATATATATATATATATATATATATATATATACTAAGTGGATTGTTGTGATTATGAAAAACTAAAAATTTCTAGTTTACTCTCTATTTTCAATTAAACCAAATTCTCATATGCTAAAAAGGGTAAACTAAACTTAATAATCCATATTTTTCTATATCACAACTAATAACTAAGAGTGAAAATCAAGTTAAATATCTAAGATATATACAGCCCAAAGTGCAAAATGTAATAAAGTAGAAATAGAAAAAAGTACAGTAAAAGAAAATATGCAAGTACTGGAAAGAAAATAAGATAAAATAAAATAAAACAAAAATACAGAAAATGAAACAAAATAGGATGAAAAAGGTCTAAAGTAGTTCACCAAAATGAGATCCGCCAGAGATGGCCACCTCCCCACACTTATATAATAGCATCGTCCTCGATGCTTAGTCAAGCTGGGTGTGAAGGGTCCTCACCTCCGAAAGGGTGTGCTGATGCTATCTCTATGGGCTCTGGCAGTGAATGTGCCTGAGGCTCTGCCTGCTGGGGCTCTGCCTACTGGGGCTCTGCCTGTTAGGGCTCTGTCTACTCATCCTCTTCCCGTGCATCATCCTCCTGCTCATCCGCCTCCGCCTCAGATGGCTCTGATGGTGTGTCAGGCTCGGAGGGAATGTCAGTGTGTCCTGACCTGATCATCAGCTTCAGATCCGCGTAGCGTCGCTTGCTGCGACGCTCAGACCGCTCATATCACCACTGGTTGTGGCGCTCCATCTCATCCAGGCGCTCAAAGAGGCAGTGCACTAGGTGGTAGATGGGCTGGGAAGCAGGTGAGGGTGCTGTGGGTGTGGGTGGTGCAGCAGGTGCTGAAGGGCAACAGAGGATGTGGCTACATCAGCGGAGGTAGTAAGAGAGGGCGGTCTGTAGCCTAGAGCCTCGAACCTCTTGCCGTGTAGAATGATCTTCCTGTAGGCGGCAGCTGGGGGCTTCTCATCCTCAGGCTCCCAGGGTACCTCAGCTCGGCGGCCCAACTGGGTAATCAGATAGAGGAAAGGTAGAGTGCCTCGGACATGAACCATGGCCATGTACTGCCGGATAAATCGGGGAAGGTACAGGTCCTTTCCTTCCATAACGCACCAGATGAGAGTAATCATGGCATCTGGCACCTCAGTCTCGTGAGTGCTCGGCATAACATAGTTGCTCAGAATTTGTTGCTATAGCTGAGCCTAATCATTCAGATAAATGATCTTGATGCCCTTTGGATTTACTGTTGACTTACTCATAACCCATGGAACAGCAGGATCAATGGCTATGGTTCGCTTCACTGCCTCCCAATCAAAACTCATAAATCTCATGGCTTCCTCAGCCATCTGGTAGCCATCTGGTTCATCTGACTTAGGCTGAAAATGGAGGATATCTTCAATGGCCTCCTCAGTAACTAAAATATGTTTCCCTCTGAGTTGTACTGCATCCAGGGTCGTCTTATAATAGTTGCAGTAGAATTCCCGGACCCAGGATGCATTAACCTAAGTCAAGTTCCTCTCCAGAAAGAATCATCCTCTCTGTTTTATCTGTTCTGTAGTATACTGTTGGAATTCATTGGGTATTCTGAGGGTCTTTTCCAAGTACAGGTGCCTCTTAGTCGCAAAGACCTCATATTTCAGTTCACAGTAGCGATTTGCAAATTTTATTGGATTAGTCATAAGAACTAATTAATCTGCTTTTTCCTGTGGAGTAAAGTTCTTTTCACGCCAGGAATCATCATGTAGTATATCTACCAGAGTGGCAGATGATTCTCCTCTTTTTCTTTTACCCGTGCCTGCTTTAGCTTTGCCCTTTCCTTTTGGATCAGACATCCTGAAAAACAGAAATTTCAGGATATAGATTAATAAGTAAAGTTGAGGAAAAAAAAGCAGGTAGAAAGCAAACAGATAGGAAGCTAGAAACATAAGAATATTGAAACACACTGGTGAGTGTACTCATAGAATTGAGCTCTTGGAAAGTAAGAAAACATTATGCAAACAGTATTCAAAACTACAACCAAGAATTCCTGCAATAATAGTGAGAAGCTTGTTTGTTAAGTAACAACAATTAGCATGCCTTAAAGAGGGTTAAAAGAGTTAGTTTAAACTGAAAAGGAAAGTTAGAAAGTTAAGTAAGTTAATAGTTAGAAAAGGGTGCCAGGGTAGTAAATCCTATTCCAGCATGATCGAGAACCGACAGATGAATAGCCGTGCCGTGACAGGGTGCGTGAGCATATTATTCACTGAGAGGATAAGATGAAGCCATTGACAAGGGTGATGCCTCCAGACGATTAGCCGTGCCGTGACAGGGCATTGGATCATTTTCCCGAGAGATGACCGAAAGTAGCCATTGACAGTGGTGATGTATCACATAAAGCCAGCCATGGAAAGGAGTAAGAATGATTGGATGAAGATAGCAGGAAAGCAGAGGTTCAGAGGAACGAAAAGCATCTCCATTCGCTTATCTGAAATTCCTACCAATGATTTACATAAGTATCTCTATCCCTATTTTATTATATAATATTCAAAAACACCATTATCACTTTATATCTGCCTGACTGAGATTTACAAGGTGACCATAGCTTGCTTCATACCAACAATCTCCGTGGGATTCGACCCTTACTCACGTAAGGTATTACTTGGATGACCCAGTGCACTTGCTGGTTAGTTGTATCGAAGTTGTGACAATTATGAATTAAGATCAGAGCACCAAGCTTTGGAGCCATTACCAGGATTTGTTCGAGCCTGGAGATCACAATTTCGTGCACCAAGTTTTTGGCACCGTTGCCGGGGATTGTTCGAGTTTGGACAACTGACGGCTCATCTTGTTGCTTAGATTGGGTAACTGTCTTTTCGTTTTCTTTTCAAAAATGTTTTCAAAAATAAATTATTATATGGCTTCAAAATTTTTAAGAATGAATTCTAGTGTTTCATGAAGCATGTTGAAACCTGGCTGGCTGTAAAGCCATGTCTAAATTCATTTGGACTGAGGCTTGCAATTTGTTATCAAGAGTAATTTAGTTGTTGCTCATCCACCTGCTGCTGATCCATGATCACCTGCTGAAGCTTGGCTAGCCATTGGCCATGTCTAGTGTTTTGGACTGGAGCTTTCTTTGAAAGCTTGGCTGGCTAGTGAGCCATGTCTAATTCCTGGACTGAAGCTTTAGACTAAGAATGCAAGATTCCTAGAATTCATATTAAAAATATTGGAATCCTTATTTTTTCTTTTTCAATAAATTTTCGAAAAAAAAAAAATCCAAAAAAATTAGAAAATCATAAAAATCAAAAATATTTTTGTGTTCTTGTTTGAGTCTTGAGTCATATCATAAGTTTGGTGTCACTTGCATGTGCATCTTGCATTTTTCGAAAATTTCATGCATTCATGGTGTTCTTCATGATCTTCAAGTTGTTCTTGGTAAGTCTTCTTGTTTGATCTTGATGATTTTTTGTTTTGTGTCTTTTATTGTTTTTCATATGCATTCTTGAATTCTTAGTGCCTAAGCATTAAAGAATTCTAAGTTTGGTGTCTTGCATGTTTTCTTTGCATTAAAAATTTTTCAAAATTGTGTCTATGATGTTCATCTTGACATTCATAGTGTTCTTGGTGTTCATCTTGACATTCATAGCATTCTTGCATGCATTCATTGTTTTGATCTAAAAATTTCATGCATTGCATAATTTTCATGTTTTTCATAAAAATTTCAAAAATCAAAAAAATATCTTTCCCTTTTTCTCTCATCAAATTCGAAAATTTGGATTGACTTTTTCAAAAAATTTTAAAATCAAATTGTTTCTCATGAGTCAAATCAAATTTTCAATTTGAAAATCTTATCTTTTTCAAAATCTATTTCAAAAAATCAAATCTTTTTCAAAATTCTTAGTTATTTTCGAAAATTTCAAAAATATTTTTCAAAAATCTTTTTCTTATTTTTATACCAAATTTTCGAAAATAACATAATCAATTAATGTTTTGATTCAAAAATTTGAAGTTTGTTACTTGCTTGTTAAGAAAGATTCAAACTTTAAGTTCTAGAATCATATCTTGTGATTTCTTATGAATCAAGTCATTAATTAAGATTTTAAAAATCAAATCTTTTTCAAAATTAGTTTCTAAAATATCTTCTTATCTTATCTTTTTCAAAAATATCTTTTCAAAATATCTTTTCTAACTTCCTAACTTCTTATCTTTTCAAATTTTGTTTCAACTAACTAACTAACTTTTTGCTTGTTTCTTAACTTTTTCAAAACCACCTAACTAACTCTCTCTCTCTCATTTTCGAAAATATCTTCCCTCTTTTTCAAAAAATTTCTTTTTAATTAACTAATTATTTTTATTTTTTATTTTTAATTTCAAAAATTTTCGAAAAAAAATACTAACAATTTTCAAAAACCATTTTCAAAAATCACTAACTCCTTTTCAAAAATTCTCGAAAATTTCCTCCCCCATCTCATTCTATTTATTCATTCATATCCTAACATCTCATCTCACCTCTCTTCCATCCTCACAGTTGTGTTTCTTCCATTATATTACATTCTTTGTCTCCCCCTCTTCTTCTACTCACACAGGGATCCCTATAATGTGGTATAAAGGATCTCTATTATTATTATTATTTTTCTGTTCCTTCTTCTTTGTCATATGAGCAGGAGCAAGGATAAGAACATTCTTGTGGAAGCAGATCCAGAACCTGAAAGGACTCTGAAGAGAAAATTAAGAGAAGCTAAAATACAACAATCCAGAGATAACCTTTCAGAAATTTTCGAACAGGAAAAGGAGATGGCAGCCGAAAATAATAATAATGTAAGGAAGATGCTTGGTGACTTTACTGCACCTAATTCCAATTTACATGGAAGAAGCATCTCCATTCCTGCCATTGGAGCAAACAACTTTGAGCTGAAACCTCAGTTAGTTTCTCTGATGCAGCAGAACTGCAAGTTTTATGGACTTCCATCTGAAGATCCTTTTCAGTTCTTAACTGAATTCTTGCAGATATGTGATACTGTTAAGACTAATGGAGTAGATCCTGAAGTCTACAGGCTCATGCTTTTCCCTTTTGCTGTAAGAGACAGAGCTAGATTATGGTTGGATTCTCAACCTAAAGACAGCCTGAACTCTTGGGATAAGCTGGTCACGGCTTTCTTAGCCAAGTACTTTCCTCCTCAAAAGCTGAGCAAGCTTAGAGCTGATGTTCAAACCTTCAGACAGAAAGAAGGTGAATCCCTCTATGAAGCTTGGGAAAGATACAAACAGTTGACCAAAAAGTGTCCTTCTGACATGCTTTCAGAATGGACCATCCTGGATATATTCTATGATGGTTTATCTGAGCTATCAAAGATGTCACTGGACACTTCTGCAGGTGGATCCATTCACCTAAAGAAAACGCCTGCAGAAGCTCAAGAACTCATTGACATGGTTGCTAATAACCAGTTCATGTACACTTCTGAAAGGAATCCTGTGAGTAATGGGACGCCTATGAAGAAGGGAGTTCTTGAAGTTGATACTCTGAATGCCATATTGGCTCAGAATAAAATATTGACTCAGCAAGTCAATATGATCTCTCAGAGTCTGCATGGAATGCAAGCTGCATCCAACAGTACTCAAGAGGCTTCTCCTGAAGAAGAAGCTTATGATCCTGAGAACCCTGCAATAGCAGAGGTAAATTACTTAGGTGAACCTTATGAAAACACCTATAACTCAACATGGAGAAATCATCCAAATTTCTCATGGAAGGATCAAAAGCCCCAACAAGGCTTTAATAATGGTGGAAGAAACAGGTTTAGCAATAGCAAGCCTTTTCCATCATCAACTCAGCAACAGACAGAGAACTCTGAACAAAATGCTTCTAATTTAGCAAATCTAGTCTCTGATCTATCTAAGGCCACTGTAAGTTTCATGAATAAAACAAGGTCTTCCATTAGAAATCTGGAAGCACAAGTGGGCCAGCTGAGTAAAAGGATCACTGAAATCCCTCCTAGTACTCTCCCAAGCAATACAGAAGAGAACCCAAAAGGAGAGTGCAAGGCCATTGACATAAGCGCCATGGCCGAACCTGTGAGGAGAGGAGAGGACGTGAATCCCAAGGAGGAAGACCCCTTGGGACGTCCAGTGGTCAATAAGGAGCTTCCCTCTGAGGAACCAAAGGAATCTGAGACTCATCTAGAGACCATAGAGATTCCATTGAACCTCCTTATGCCCTTCATGAGCTCTGATGAGTATTCCTCTTCTGAAGAGAATGAGGATGTTACTGAAGAGCAAACTGCCAAGTTTCTTGGTGTAATCATGAAGCTGAATGCCAAATTATTTGGCATTGATACTTGGGAAGTTGAACCTCCCTTGTTCATTAATGAACTAAGTGATCTGGATCAACTGACATTGCCTCAGAAGAGACAGGATCCTGGAAAGTTCATAATACCCTGTACCATAGGCACCATGATCTTTAAGGCTCTGTGTGACCTTGGTTTAGGAATAAACCTCATGCCGCTCTCTGTAATAGAGAAACTGGGAATCTATGGGGTGCAAGCTGCTAAAATCTCACTAGAGATGGCAGACAGCTCAAGAAAACAGGCTTATGGACAAGTAGAAGATGTATTAGTAAAGGTTGAGGGCCTTTACATACCTACTGATTTCATAGTCCTGGATACTGGAAAGGAAGCGGATGAATCCATCATCCTGGGAAGACCTTTCCTGGCCACAGCAAGAGCTGTGATTGATGTTGACAGAGGTGAAATATTCCTTCAATGGAATGAGAACTCCTTTGTGTTTAAAACTCAAGGATCTCCCTCTGCAACCATGGAGAGGAAGCAGAAAAAGCTTCTCTCCAAGCAGAGTCAACCAGAGCCCCTACAGTCAAACTCTAAGTTTGGTGTTGGGAGGCCAAAACCAAACTCTAAGTTTGGTGTTGAACTCCCATATCCAAACTCTAAGTTTGGTGTTAGAGAGTCTCAACAAAGCTCTGCACATCTGTGAGGCTCCATGAGAGCCCACTGTCAAGCTATTGACATTAAAGAAGCGCTTGTTGGGAGGCAACCCAATGTTTATCTAACTTTTATTTTCATTGTTTTTCATGTTTTCTTAGGTTCATGATCATGTGGAGTCACAAAATAAATATAAAAATTGAAAACGGAATCAAAAATAGCAGAAGAAAAATCACACCCTGGAGAAGCATCTGTCTGGCGTTCAGCGCCAGAACAGAGCATGGTTCTGGTGCTGAACGCCCAAAATGGGCAGCTTCTGGGCGCTGAACACCAGAACAGGCATGGTTCTGGCGTTCAACGCCAGAAATGGCACACAAATGGGCGTTGAACGCCCAAAATGGCCACCAACCTGGCGCTGAACGCCCAGAGTTGGGTACAAAGGCATTTTTACATGCCTAATGGGTGCAGGGATGTAAATCCTTGAACACCTCAGGATCTGTGGACCCCACAGGATCCACTCAGGATCTGTGGACCCCATAGGATCCCCACCTACCTCCACTCACTTCTTCTCACCACTCTCTTTCACACAACCCCATAAACACTCTTCCCTAAAAGCCCTTCACCAATCACCTCAATCTCTCTTCCCCATTAAACCTTCACCACTCACATCCACCCACTCTTCCCAATAAACCTACCTCATAAACTCCACCTACCTTCAAAATTCAAAACCAATTTCCCACCCAAATCCACCCATATGGCCGAAACCTTTCCCCCCTTCCCTTCCCTATATAAAGCCCTCCATTCTTCATCAAATTCACACAACACACCCCTCTACACTCTCCTTGGCCGAAACCACATCTCCCTCTCCCTCTCCATATTTCTTCTTCTTCTTCTTCTATTCTTTTGTTTATTGCTCGAGGGCGAGCAATATTCTAAGTTTGGTGTGGTAAAAGCATAGCTTTTTTGTTTTTCCATTACCATTGATGGCACCTAAGACCGGAGAATCCTCTAGAAGAGGGAAAGGGAAGATAAAAGCTTCCACATCCGAGTCATGGGAGATGGAAAGGTTCATCTCCAAAGCCCATCAAGACCACTTCTATGATGTTGTGGCCAAGAAGAAGGTGATCCCTGAGGTCCCTTTTAAACTCAAAAGAAATGAGTATCCGGAGATCCGACATGAAATTCAAAGAAGAGGTTGGGAAGTTATAACAAATCCCATCCAACAAGTCGGCATCCTAATGGTTCAAGAGTTCTATGCCAATGCATGGATCACCAAGAACCATGATCAAAGTAAGAACCCGGATCCAAAGAACTATGTTACAATGGTTCGGGGGAAATACTTAGATTTTAGTCCGGAGAATGTGAGGTTGGCGTTCAACTTGCCATACATGGAAGAGAACGCACGCCCCTACACAAGGAGAGTCAACTGTGATCAAAGGTTGGACCAAGTCCTTATGGACATATGTGTAGAAGGAGCTCAATGGAAGATTGACTCGAAAGGCAAGCCGGTTCAACTAAGAAGATTGGACCTCAAGCCTATAGCTAGAGGATGGTTGGAGTTTATTCAATGCTCAATCATTCCCACTAGCAACCGGTCTGAAGTTACTATAGACCGGGCCATCATGATCCATAGCATCATGATTGGAGAAGAGGTGGAAGTTCATGAGATTATACCTCAAGAACTCTACAAGGTGGCTGACAAGTCCTCCACCATGGCAAGGTTAGCCTTTCCTCACCTCATTTGCCACCTATGCAATTCAGCGGGGATTGACATAGAGGGAGATATCCTCATCAAAGAGGACAAGCCCATCATGATGACAAGTCATCTTAGCCTATTTTAACTAGCCTTTTTCTTTTGTTTTCAATTGAATTATGCACTTTCTTGAGCCATAAGCAAGCCAATTGGGTAGATTTTCATGTTTCCCTTGATTGAACCAACCATATATGAATTCATGCCATTTCATGAGGTTTTATGCTATATTTGTTACATATTATGAAAGATTGAATATCTCATGATTTTGAGCAAAGCTTTGATTAGTTTGGTTGATCAATGATAGGTGAAGAAGGCTTGGAGAAAGGTTGAAGCAAAGAGGAATGGCTAGGAGTGAAGAAAGGACAATGGAAGAATGGAAGTTGATCCTGGAGGCATGAAGTTAGCCCCAACGTTAGCCCCCTAACTTGGAGGCTAACGTTGGGCATGAAGATCACTCCCTGGACTCCCCACGTTTGAGCCAACGTTAGCCCCCTAACTTGGAGGCTAACGTTGGCAAGAGAAACTTGAAACTCATCCCTGGGCCAGCCAACGTTTGCGCCAACGTTAGCCCCCTAACTTGGAGGCTAACGTTGGCACATGAGTTATAAAGGGGGAGAAGGCCAACGTTTACGCCAACGTTAGCCCCCTAACTTGGAGGCTAACGTTGGCGCCACACACCACAAGGCATACAAGGGGTATACTTCCAACAAGAATAACTTGAGCTACAGAGCTCCAAATGAGGTGATTCAAGAAGCATTGGAAAGTAGGAATCAAGAGCTTTCCAAGCATATATGGCACTGCATGGTGGACACTAAAATTGAGGGAGAAAACTGCCCCGCAATGTGCATAAACGAACATGGTGGCAACCTGCAGTGAGGCCAACTGACCTCTGCACCTTAAAAGGAGTATAACTCGAGCTGTAGAGCTCCAAATAATGTGCTCCCAACGGCATTGGAAAGTAGACATCCAGGGCTTTCCAACAATGTATAATAGTATGGGGTGGACAATACATTTGAGCCTCCAGAACTGGCGTTTTCGCCAACGTTTGAGGGCTAACGTTACCTCAAACGCTGCACACCAAAGCCAGCGACCATGCCCTCTTCAAATGATCATAACTTGAGTTGTAGATGTCCAATTGAAGTGATTCCAAGTGGGTTAGAAAGCTGACATTCAGAGCTTTCCAACCATATATGATAGTCTATATTGGGCATAAAATTGGCAACATGACAAGAGGACAAAGTTGGTGCCATAAATGTGCATAAGGGAGGCCAACGTTAGGGTCAAAGTTAGACCCCTAACGTTGGCACCAACGTCCAAACCAGAGAATATTGCTTGCTGCTATGAAAAGTTGGGGTCAAAGTTAGACCCCTAACTTTGGCCCTAACGTTGGGACCAACTATGGCTAACTTCAAAACCGGTTCAATTGGTTCACTTCGGTTCTTCTTCAAACTCCAAGAGCAATCAACCAAGGCCTCTTTCAACCCAATTCCACCAAGAGCAAAGGCCCATGATCATCACTCAAAGGCACAAGAAATAGATAAAATAGGAATTTCATTTAGTTGTAATTTGTTCTTAATTTCATTTTCATTTCCATTTTGTAAAGCCTATATAAGGCATCATTTTCATATTTGTAAGGAGGCTGGCTCCACTAGGGAGCATTAGGATTTGAGAGCTCTCTCTTAGTTTTCAATTTCGTTTTGAATCTTGGGTTGAGAATTGAAGAAATTCTGTTTCAATCTCACCTTGAGAATTTTCTTGTTTACTTTCTCTGCACAATTGAATTTCCATTCCTGTTTACTACTTCACCTTCTCTTGGCTTCTGCAATTTACTTTTCTTTAATTTCTCTTGCAATTGTTCTTGTTGGATCTAGGAAGGCATTGAGATCTAGACTTGGTTATCTAGTCTCTTGGGTCCTGAGATCTTAATTCCAATTTTACATTCTCTGTTTATTGCTTTTCATGTTTATTTACATTTCTGTTTTGGTTCCGAATCAATCAAATCCATCTTTTACTTCTCTGCTTGTTGCAATTTAACTTTTCCTTGTTTAATTTCTGCAAATCTAATTCCCAATTCCCTTTACATTTGATGCAATTTATATTTCTTGTCATTTAAGATTCTTGCAATTTACATTTCTTGCTCTTTAAGTTACTTGCCAATTTACATTCTGCAACTTTAAATTCATTGTCATTTACTTTCTGTTGGTTACAATTTCACACAATTCACATCAATGTTAGCTTGACTAAACTAATCACCCACTAAAATTGCTTGATCCATCAATCCCTGTGGGATCGACCTCACTCCCGTGAGTTTTTATTACTTGATGCGACCCGGTGCACTTGCCGGTTGGATTGTGATGTTTTGTGAGAGATTTATTTTTCACCAAAATATCTCATCAAGTTTTTGGCGCCGTTGCCGGGGATTGATTAGATCAACAATGATTATGTGGGTGAGAAGTCTAGATCAAGCATTTTCTTTATTTTTGTTCTCTGTTCTAAGTTGAAACCAAGGTGTTTGAGTTATTGCCTCACTAAGAAATTCTCATCTCTGATATGAGTAATTTCAATTTTCATTGATGTTTGCAAAATACAAATGGAGTTCAACTCATCATTTGGTCAAACAAAATTTTATGGGATATCACCCACCATCACCAATCTCTAATGATGGCTGGGGATATCACCAAGAAACTTCAAATTCTGGGCACTCCAATTCATGGAGCTATGCTTCAGAACCACAAGATGAGAAAGAAAATCATATGGGATATTTCTTTCCACCACAAAATAATGCAAGTCATGATTCTAATGGTGGCTGGGAAGGGAATTCTAGTGCTCCATATGATAATCATCCAAAGATATCATCACTTGACCATACTTCAACCGAAAGCCCCTTTCAAAACTCACCACCCACACAAACTTCCATGAACCATTCAAGGCTTTCAGAGCTTGAGTCCAAGCTCAAAAAAATATGCGAAAGAAGCACAAATATCCGAGAAAAGGCAAGAAGCTTTCTTCAAAAATATGAATGAAGAAGTAGAGAAAATAAGGAGGAGCTTAGAACCACTGAGCAAGAAAAATGAAGGCCAATTGATGGATATGAAAGAGGAAGTGGAGGAGCAAGAAAGTGAAGAAGTTATTCCAAACTCAAGTGAGGCAGAGAAGTACATGAAGGAAGAATTCACAGAACCACCATTGCAAGAGACTCTTGATGAAGACAAAACTCCAACAATCACACAACCACCGAAACATGGATTCAAAGAAGTGAAGGCAATTAACAAAAGCACCAAGAAGAGGATTGTGACCAAACTACCAAGGACAACATTCAAGAGGAGGTCAACCACAAGCAATCCAACCCCTGGACCAATAGCAAGCAAGCTCAATCAAGCCATGTACAAAAGAAAGCTTGCTGAGGAGAGACCAAGACAGGGGGTAATAGCTGAATCTTCTCCTCCTTTGAAGTCATTTCTCTTAACAAATTGGAAGAAGAGGAAGAAAGTAAAGAACAGGTAGACAGTAGGTACATTTCTTTTCCTTGCTTTGTTTAAATTTCAATAAATTGGCATATGGTTACATTCTAAGTTTGGTGTTGCCCTGCAACAAACTGTTTTCTATCTTCATGGATGATTGCATCAATTTTACATGAAAGTGACACCCCAAGATTCTAAGTTTGGTGTGCCATCTATTTTTCTATGCAAATCAATCCAGCAACATCACTTGTCTGCATAATCATATTGCCTTTTACAGTGTTATTTTTCTTCTTAGTTGGATAATTTTTGTTTTCCCTTTGTTTCATTTATTTACTTGTTTTTAATGCTTTCCTTCATTAACTGTTTTTGTTAATACATCACCAAGACATCCTTATTCATAACAGACTCTTCATTTGGTGATTGTATTTAACATATAACAGTTTCTTTTGTTTAGTTTTAGTTCAAATAAATTGACATATGGTTGCATTCTAAGTTTGGTGTTGCTATGCAACAAAATTTAGTTCCAATTCTTACAAGATACTTGCATTAATTCCAAGTGAAAGTGTCACACTAAGTTTGGTGTGCCACTTATCTTCTATGCAAAGTATTATGCTCACCTTCTTAAGTATGCAATCACAATGTCTCTGTCTCTTGTGCCTTGATTATTATCTTTAATTTTGCTTGCTTGAAACACATGTACTACTAACATTCCTTGTGAAAGACATTCATGATCCATCTTAGCCCCATAGCCACGGTTCTAATAGTTGCTTGAGGATGAGCAAGCATTCTGAGTTTGGTATGGGAAGGAGGAGAATGGGAGGAAAATGACAACAATAGAGAAGATGAACTACAAGGTTGTAAAGTTCCTTTTCCTCTCATTTGTTTCAAGCACTATGAACTGCATGATTGTCTTTACCTTCTCTGTATGCATGTGTGTATGAAAAGGCATAGTTTGATTTCTAAATTGCAACATGATGCTATGTCATTATGATTTCCAACTTGAGTTTTATGAATTCAAAAGCAACAAAAGTATCATGATCATAAACAAACAAGGCATTAAAGAAGATTTTAGCATGTGCATAAAAGTATTGGTAAGCTAGTATGTTTGATTGTTGCTTAATTGCATTAGATTTTATTTAATTGAAGTTTTCATCTAGGACATTTTGTGAAATCTTTTAAAATCATGAAAACCTTGAAGAAGCAAATGCAAAATAAAGCAAGAAAAGAAAAAGGGAAAGAATGAGAAAGCTGAAGGCTCTGAGTACCAATGGCAATTTATTTGCTAAGTACTTGTGGTGTTTATGTATCAAGCCAAATGCTTGAAAACAAAACACTTAGAAGTCAAGGTTAGGCTCAAAGTGCAAAAGCACTCCCTCAAAGCTCAAGGCTCTGAGCATCAATGATTAGAGAGTCAAGAAAAGAAAAGAAAAATGAGCTTAATGAAGTCCTCTAATCAAATGCTTGTGGTGCTTATGTATCAAGTGGTAATACTTGAAAACAAAGCATTTAGAAGTCGTAGCTTTGTTATCAACTCATGGGGCAAAGCACCCAAAAGGAGAAGCTAAAAAAAAAAAAAATCAAAAGCTTGTTTCAAGGAAGAAATATAAAAGAAAGATTTCATAAATTGAGCTAGATGGAAGCATCAATCATTTACATTTCTTTTGTGATTGTAGCATGCTTAGAAAACTAGCTTACCATGAACATTGAGTTGCTATTCTTCTTACCTTGGATTGTCAATCTTTATTGCATGATTCTTTTCTTGCTTGGGGACAAGCAAGCTTTAAGTTTGGTGTTGTGATGACAAGTCATCTTAGCCTATTTTAACTAGCCTTTTTCTTTTGTTTTCAATTGAATTATGCACTTTCTTGAGCCATAAGCAAGCCAATTGGGTAGATTTTCATGTTTCCTTTGATTTAATCAACCATGTATGAATTCATGCTATTTCATGAGGTTTTATGCTAAAATTGTCACATATTATGAAAGAATGAATATCTCATGATTTTGAGCATAGCTTTGATGAGTTTGGTTGATTAATGATAGGTGAAGAAAGCTTGGAGAAAGGTTGAAGCAAAGAGGAATGGCTAGAAGTGAAGAATGGAATAAGTGAAATTGAACCTGGAGGCATGAAGTTAGCCCCAACGTTAGCCCCCTAACTTGGAGGCTAACGTTGGGGCTGAAGATTACTCCCTGGGCTCCCCACGTTTGAGCCAACGTTAGCCCCCTAACTTGGAGGCTAACGTTGGCAAGAGAATTCCTCCCTGGGCCACCAACGTTTGCGCCAACGTTAGGGGTCTAACTTTGACCCTAACGTTGGCACATGAAAAAACAAAGGGAGAAGGGCCAACGTTTGCGCCAACGTTAGCCCCCTAACTTGGAGGCTAACGTTGGTGCCACACACCACAAGGCATACAAGGGGTATACTTCCAACAAGAATAACTTGAGCTACAGAGCTCCAAATGAGGTGATTCAAGAAGCATTGGAAAGTAGGAATCAAGAGCTTTCCAAGCATATATGGCACTGCATGGTGGACACTAAAATTGAGGGAGAAAACTGCCCTGCAATGTGCATAAATGAACATGGTGGCAACCTGCAGTGAGGCCAACTGACCTCTGCACCTTCAAAGGAGTATAACTCGAGCTGTAGAGCTCCAATTAATGTGCTCCCAACGGCATTGGAAAGTAGACATCCAGGGCTTTCCAACAATGTATAATAGTATGGGGTGGACATTACATTTGAGCCTCCAGAACTGGCGTTTTCGCCAACGTTTGAGGGCTAACGTTACCTCAAACGCTGCACACCAAAGCCAGCGACCATGCCCTCTTCAAATGATCATAACTTGAGTTGTAGATGTCCAATTGAACTGATTCCAAGTGGGTTAGAAAGCTGACATTCAGAGCTTTCCAACCATATATGATAGTCTATATTGGGCATAAAATTGGCAACATGACAAGAGGACAAAGTTGGCACCATAAATGTGCATAAGGGAGGCCAACGTTAGGGTCAAAGTTAGACCCCTAACGTTGGCACCAACGTTCATACCAGCAAATTATGCTTGCTGCTATGAAAAGTTGGGGTCAAAGTTAGACCCCTAACTTTGGCCCTAACGTTGGGACCAACTATGGCTAACTTCAAAACCGGTTCAATTGGTTCACTTCGGTTCTTCCTCAAACTCCAAAGAGCAATCAACCAAGGCCTCTTTCAACCCAATTCCATCAAGAGCAAGGGCCCAAATGATCATCACTCAAAGGCACAAGAAATAGATAAAATAGGATTTTCATTTCAATTGTAATTTTTTTTGAATTTCATTTTCATTTTGTAAAGCCTATATAAGGCATCATTTTCATATTAGTGAGGAGGCTGGCTCCAGAAGGGAGCACGAGGATTCAAGAGCTCTCTTTAAATTTTCTTTTCTTTGTTTTTGAATCTTGGGTTGAGAATTGAAGAAATTCTGTTTCAATCTCACCTTGAGAATTCTCTCTGTTTACTTGTCAGCATAATTTCAGTGAATTGTGATTTGAATCAAAACTCGCTTTACTGCTTTCTTCTCTATTTTCTTCTGCAATTATTCTCTGTTGGATCAAGGAAGGAATTGAGATCTAGACTTGGTCTCTAGTCTCATCCAACCCCTGAGATCTTCAACCTCTCATTTAGATTTTGCAATTGAGCCAAGTTGCTATCTGTTTTGATTTTAAAGTGATTTTCCAAATCTGTTGAACCTGCTGCATCTTTTACTTCTCTGTTTGATTGTCATTTACACTTCTGTGTTTGATTTCATGAATCCCAGTACCTAATTTCCTTTATTCTTCTTGCAATTTAACTTTCCTTGATCTGCTGCTTTCTTTTAATTTCCAGCACCCACTCCCTTTTAATTTCATGCAATTTACATTTCTTGCAATTTAAGATTCTTGCAATTTACATTTCTTGCTCTTTAAGTTTCAATGCAATTTACTTTCTGCACTTTAATTTTCCTTGTCATTTACATTCTGTTGGCTTCAATTGTCACTCAAATCACTCAATGTTAGCTTGACTAAACTAATCACCCACTAAAGTTGCTTGATCCATCAATCCCTGTGGGATCGACCTCACTCCCGTGAGTTTTTATTACTTGATACGACCCGGTACACTTGCCGGTTAGTTTTGTGATGTTTTGTGAGAGATTCGTTTCTCACCAAAATATCTCATCAAGTTTTTGGAGAAATCAACTATGCCTTTTCATACACACATGCATACATAGAAGGTAAAGACAATCATGCAGTTTATAGTGCTTGAAACAAATGAGAGGAAAAAGAACTTTACAACCTTGTAGTTCATCTTCTCTATTGTTGTCATTTTCCTCCCATTCTCCTCCTTCCCATACCAAACTCAGAATACTTGCTCATCCTCAAGCAACAATTAGGACAATGGCTATGGGGCTAAGATGGATCATGAATGTCTTACACAAGAAATGTTAGTAGTACATGTGTTTCAAGCAAGCAAAATTAAAGATAATAATCAAGGCACAAGAGACAGAGACATTGTGATTGCATGCTTAAGAAGGTGAGCATAATACTTTGCATAGAAGATAAGTGGCACACCAAACTTAGTGTGACACTTTCACTTGGAATTAATGCAAGTATCTTGTAAGAATTGGAACTAAATTTTGTTGCATAGCAACACCAAACTTAGAATGCAACCATATGTCAATTTATTTGAACTAAAACTAAACAAAAGAAACTGTTATATGTTAAATACAATCACCAAATGAAGAGTCTGTTATGAATAAGGATGTCTTGGTGATGTATTAACAAAAACAGTTAATGAAGGAAAGCATTAAAAACAAGTAATTAAATGAAACAAAGAGAAAACAAAAATTATCCAACTAAGAAGAAAAATAACACTGTAAAAGGCAATATGATTATGCAGACAAGTGATGTTGCTGGATTGATTTGCATAGAAAAATAGGTGGCATACCAAACTTAGAATCTTGGTGTGTCACTTTCATTTTTAATTTGATGCAATCATCCAAAAAGATTGAAAACAATTTGTTGCAAGGCAACACCAAACTTAGAATGTAACCATATGCCAATTTATTGAATTTAAACAAAACAAAGAACGAAGACAAAGCAGAAAAGAAATGTTACCTACGGTTGGGTTACCTCCCAACAAGTGCTCTTTTAGTGTCATTAGCTTGACATGTTGTTCTTCACTTTCTTCCTCTTCTTCCAGTTTGTTAAGAGGAATGACCTTAAGGGGGGAGAAGATTCAGCTAGTGTCCCTTGTCTTGGCCTTTCCTCAGCAAGCTTCCTTTTACAAATGGCTTGATTAATCTTGCTTGCTGGATCAGGGACAGGATTGGTGTTCTTGCTAATTGCCTTCACTTCTTTGGATTCAAGACTTGGTTGCTGTGTGATTATTGGAGTTTTGTATTCATCCAGAGCCTTTTGAACTGGTGGTTCCATGAACTTCTCCTTCATGTACTTCTCTGCCTCACTTGAGTTTGGAATGATTTCCTCACTTTCTTGCTCCTCCAGTTCCTCTTTTACACTCAACATTTGTTTTAATAGCTCTTTCATGGAGGAGGTTTGTTGATCTTCCCAACATTTCTTCATCTCCTCTTCATATCTTTTAATCTCAGATTCAATTGTTGAGACTTTTTGGTCCAGGGGAGTTTGAGGAGGTTGTGAGTGTTCAGGTTCTTTTGTCACCTCAAGTGCAGTTTCATTTTCCACCACCTCATTCTTCATTGAAAGTTCACTTGATGCAGTAGCCTCCTCATCTTGCTCTTCCACTTTATCCTTCACATCCATCAATCGGTCTTTATTTTCCTTGCTTAGTGGTTCTGAGCATTTCCCTATGTTCTCCAATTGCTCATCCATCTTCTGAAGACGGATTTCTTGTTCTCTCCAGGATTGTTGTTGTTCCTTCATGAATTGTTCTTGTCTTTTCAACAATTCTCTGGATTTTTGAAGTGGATCTTCATTTTGCTCTTCCACCTCCTCCTTCTCATTTAGCGTTTGATTGATCAACACTTCTATGTTTTTGAAGGAGTTCTCTTGTTCTTTCCATGATCTTTGTACTTCCCTTTCATGTCTTTCAAACATGGTTTCAAGCTTTGAGGGGCCTTGGTTCATGGAAATTTGTGTGGATGGTGAGTTTGGAAAATTTTGTATAAGTGAATTGATAGTACGTTCGAGTGAAGATAGCTCTTGATAAGTGGAATATGGGCTCTCAAATGTTTTCTGGTTTTGCTCCCCCCAGCCATCATTAGAATAGCAACTTGCATCATTTTGTGGTGGAGGAAGATATCCCATATGATTTTCTTGCTCATCTTGTGTCTCTGAAGCAAATCTCCATGAATTGGAGTGCTCAGAATGTGTATTCTCGTGGTGATATTCCCAGCCACCATTAGAGATTGGTGATGGTGGGTAATATCCCATAAAATTTGTTTGATCATAAGATGAGTTGAACTCCATTTGAATTTTGTAAAACACAACACCAAATAAAATTGAAATTCATGTTTCAGATGATATTTGCTTAGTGAGGCAAAAACACAAACACCTTGGTTTCAAGAACAAAAATAAAGAAAATGCTTAATCTAGACTTCTCACCCACTTAATCATTGTTGATCTAATCAATCCCCGGCAACGGCGCCAAAAACTTGATGAGATATTTTTGGAAAAACGAATTTCTCCAAAACACCCAAATCTAACCGGCAAGTGCACCGGGTCGCATCAAGTAATAAAAACTCACGGGAGTGAGGTCGATCCCACAGGGATTGATGGATCAAGCAACTTTAGTGGGTGATTAGTTTAGTCAAGCTAACATTTAGTGATTTGAGTGACAATTGAAGCCAACAGAATGTAAATGACAAGGAAAATTAAAGTGCAGAAAGTAAATTGCATTGAAACTTAAAGAGCAAGAAATGTAAATTGCAAGAATCTTAAATTGCAAGAAATGTAAATTGCATGAAATTAAAGGGGAGTCGGGTGCAGAGAAATTAAAGAGAGCAATAGATCAAGCAACTGGAAATGTAAATTGCAGGAAGAATAAAGGAAATTGGATGCTATGAATTAAAACAGAATTTAAACTGTGAAGTGCAGTGAAGTAAGGAACGCTCAGATTCTCAGCTTAATTGCAAAATAAAATTGAAGATCTCAGGGAATCAAAGAGACTAGAAAACGAGTCTAGATCTCAAGCCCTTCCTTGATTCAACAGCAGACAGATTGAAGAAGAAATGAAGATGGAAGCAGTAAATGAAAACTTTGATTCAAATCTCAATTTCTCAAATTATGTAGACAAGCAAAACAAAGAGAAATCTCAAAGGGAGAATGAAACAGAATTTCTTCAATTCTCCACTCAAGATTCAAGACAAGAATGTAAACTAAGAGAGAGCTCTCTAATCCTAATGCTCCCTCGTGGAGCCAGCCTCCCTTATTAATATGAAAATGATGCCTTATATAGGCTTTACAAAATGAAAATGAAATTCAAAACAAATTAAAATGAAATTCCTATTCTAACTATCTCTTGTGCCTTTGAGTGATGATCATGGGCCTTTGCTCTTGGTGGAATTGGGTTGAAAGAGGCCTTGGTTGATTGCTCTTGGAGTTTGAAGAAGAACCGAAGTGAACCAATTGAACCGGTTTTGAAGTTAGCCAAAGTTGGTCCCAACGTTAGGGCCAAAGTTAGGGGTCTAACTTTGACCCCAACTTTTCATAGCAGCAAGCAATATTCTCTGGTTTGGACGTTGGTGCCAACGTTAGGGGTCTAACTTTGACCCTAACGTTGGCCTCCCTTATGCACATTTATGGCACCAACTTTGTCCTCTTGTCATGTTGCCAATTTTATGCCCAATATAGACTATCATATATGGTTGGAAAGCTCTGAATGTCAGCTTTCTAACCCACTTGGAATCACTTCAATTGGACATCTACAACTCAAGTTATGATCATTTGAAGAGGGCATGGTCGCTGGCTTTGGTGTGCAGCGTTTGAGGTAACGTTAGCCCTCAAACGTTGGCGAAAACGCCAGTTCTGGAGGCTCAAATGTATTGTCCACCCCATACTATTATACATTGTTGGAAAGCCCTGGATGTCTACTTTCCAATGCCGTTGGGAGCACATTATTTGGAGCTCTACAGCTCGAGTTATACTCCTTTTAAGGTGCAGAGGTCAGTTGGCCTCACTGCAGGTTGCCACCATGTTCGTTTATGCACATTGCGGGGCAGTTTTCTCCCTCAATTTTAGTGTCCACCATGCAGTGCCATATATGCTTGGAAAGCTCTTGATTCCTACTTTCCAATGCTTCTTGAATCACCTCATTTGGAGCTCTGTAGCTCAAGTTATTCTTGTTGGAAGTATACCCCTTGTATGCCTTGTGGTGTGTGGCGCCAACGTTAGCCTCCAAGTTAGGGGGCTAACGTTGGCGTAAACGTTGGCCTTCTCCCCCTTTATAACTCATGTGCCAACGTTAGCCTCCAAGTTAGGGGGCTAACGTTGGCGCAAACGTTGGCTGGCCCAGGGATGAGTTTCAAGTTTCTCTTGCCAACGTTAGCCTCCAAGTTAGGGGGCTAACGTTGGCTCAAACGTGGGGAGTCCAGGGAGTGATCTTCATGCCCAACGTTAGCCTCCAAGTTAGGGGGCTAACGTTGGGGCTAACTTCATGCCTCCAGGATCAACTTCCATTCTTCCATTGTCCTTTCTTCACTCCTAGCCATTCCTCTTTGCTTCAACCTTTCTCCAAGCCTTCTTCACCTATCATTGATCAACCAAACTAATCAAAGCTTTGCTCAAAATCATGAGATATTCAATCTTTCATAATATGTAACAAATATAGCATAAAACCTCATGAAATGGCATGAATTCATATATGGTTGGTTCAATCAAGGGAAACATGAAAATCTACCCAATTGGCTTGCTTATGGCTCAAGAAAGTGCATAATTCAATTGAAAACAAAAGAAAAAGGCTAGTTAAAATAGGCTAAGATGACTTGTCATCACAACACCAAACTTAAAGCTTGCTTGTCCCCAAGCAAGAAAAGAATCATGCAATAAAGATTGACAATCCAAGGCAAGAAGAATAGCAACTCAATGTTCATGGTAAGCTAGTTTTCTAAGTATACTACAATCACAAAAGAAATGTAAATGATTGATGCTTCCATCTAGCTCAATTTATGAAATCTTTTTCTTATATTTCTTCCTTGAAACAAGCTTTTGATTTTCTTATTAGCTTCTCCTTTTTGGGTGCTTTGCCCCATGAGTTGATAACAAAGCTACGACTTCTAAATGCTTTGTTTTCAAGTATTACCACTTGATACATAAGCACCACAAGCATTTGATTAGAGGACTTCATTAAGCTCATTTTTCTTTTCTTTTCTTGACTCTCTAATCATTGATGCTCAGAGCCTTGAGCTTTGAGGGAGTGCTTTTGCACTTTGAGCCTAACCTTGACTTCTAAGTGTTTTGTTTTCAAGCATTTGGCTTGATACATAAACACCACAAGTACTTAACAAATGAATTGCCATTGGTACTCAGAGCCTTCAGCTTTCTCATTCTTTCCCTTTTTCTTTTCTTGCTTTATTTTGCATTTGCTTCTTCAAGGTTTTCATGATTTTAAAAGATTTCACAAAATGTACTAGATGAAAACTTCAATTAAATAAAATCCAATGCAATTGAGCAACAATTAATCATACTAGCTTTCCAATACTTGTATGCACATGCTAAACTCTTCTTTAGTTCCTTGTTTGTTTATGATCATGATGCTTTACTGCTTTTGGATTCACAAAACTCAAGTTGGTATTCATAATGACACAGCACCATGTTGCAAATTAAAAATCAACTATGCCTTTTCATACACACATGCATACACAGAAGGTAAAGACAATCATGCAGTTTATAGTGCTTGAAACAAATGAGAGGAAAAAGAACTTTACAACCTTGTAGTTCATCTTCTCTATTGTTGTCATTTTCCTCCCATTCTCTTCCTTCCCATACCAAACTCAGAATGCTTGCTCATCCTCAAGCAACTATTAGAACCGTGGCTATGGGGCTAAGATGGATCATGAATGTCTTACACAAGGAATGTTAGTAGTACATGTGTTTCAAGCAAGCAAAATTAAAGATAATAATCAAGGCACAAGAGACAGAGACATTGTGATTGCAAGCTTAAGAAGGTGAGCATAATACTTTGCATAAAAGATAAGTGGCACACCAAACTTAGTGTGACACTTTTACTTGGAATTAATGCAAGTATCCAGTAAAGATTTGAAGCAAACTGTGTTGCATAGCAACACCAAACTTAGAATGCAATCCTATGTCAATTTATTTGAACTAAAACTAAACAAAAGAAACTGTTATATGTTAAATACAATCACCAAATGAAGAGTCTGTTATGAATAAGGATGTCTTGGTGATGTATTAACAAAAACAGTTAATGAAGGAAAGCATTAAAAACAAGTAAATAAATGAAACAAAGGGAAAACAAAAACTATCCAACTAAGAAGAAAATTAACACTGTAAAAGGCAATATGATTATGCAGACAAGTGATGTTGCTGGATTGAATTGCATAGAAAAATAGGTGGCACACCAAACTTAGAATCTTGGTGTGTCACTTTCATGTAAAATTGATGCAATCATCCATGAAGATGGAAAACAGTTTGTTGCAGGGCAACACCAAACTTATAATGTGATCATATGCCAATTTATTGAAATTTAAACAAAGCAAGGAGAAGAAATGTACCTACTGTCTACCTGTTCTTTACTTTCTTCCTCTTCTTCCAATTTGTTAAGAGGAATGACTTCAAGAGAGGAGAAGATTCAGCTATTGCCCCCTGTCTTGGTTTCCTCTCAGCAAGCTTTCTTTTGTACATGGCTTGATTGAGCTTGCTTGCTGGATCAGGGGGAGGATTGTTTGCAGTTGACCTTCTCATGAATGTTGTCCTTGGTGTCTTGGTCACAATCCTCTTCTTGGTGCTTTTGTTAATTGCCTTCACTTCTTGGATGTCAAGACATGGTTGCTGTGTGATTATTGGAGTGATTTCTTCATTCAGGGCCTCTTGTATTGGTGGTTCCATGAACTCCTCCTTTATGTACTTTTCTGCCTCACTTGAGTTTGGAATGACTTCTTCACTTTCTTGCTCCTCCACTTCCTCTTTTACACCCAACATTTGTTTCAATCGCTCTATCATGGGGGAGGTTTGTCGATCTTCCCAACATTTCTTCATCTCCTCGTCATATCTTTCAATCATGGATTCAAATGTTGAGGCATTTTGGTCCAGGGAGGTTTGTGAGAGTTGTGAGTCTTCATGTTCTCTTGTCATCTCAAGTGCAGTTTCAGGTTCAACCACCTCATTCTTCATTGAAAGTTCACTTGATGTAGTGGCCTCCTTATCTTGCTCTTCCACTTTCTCCTTCTTATCCATCAATTGGCCTTCATTTTTCTTGCTCAGTGGTTCTAAGTGTTTCCTTATTTTCTCTAAATCTTCATTCATATTTTTTAAGAGTCTTTCTTCCCTTTTCCAGGCTTGTTGTTGTTCCTTCATGAATTGTTCTTGTCTTTTCAACAATTCTCTGGATTTTTGAAGTGGATCTTCCTTTTGCTCTTCCACCTCCTCCTTTTTTGCAATTTCACTTAACACAGGGACCTTGCATTCTTGTTTTTCCATTTTCTCCTTCCTTGCATTCAACAATTGGCCTGCCATCACTTCCATGTTTTTGAATGAATTCTTTTGCTCGTTCCAAGATCTTTGCACCTCCCTCTCATATTTTTCAAACATGATCTCTAGCTTTGAGAGGCCTAGGTTCGTGGAAGTTTGTGTTGAGGCATATTTAGGTGATGAAGAATTTTCAAATGTAGAAGTGGGAGGTGAGGTTGGACAATTTTTCATGTGAGTTGACTGCTCAGAATTTGCAGTTTCTTGGTAATACTCCCAGCCACCAGTGGAATAATGACTTGAATCATTTTGTGGTGGAGGGAAATGTCCAATATGATTTTCTTTCTCATCTTGTGGTTCTGAAGCATGGCTCCATGAATTGGAGAGCCCAGAATTTGAAGTTTCTTGGTGATATTCCCATCCATCATTAGAAATTGGTAATGGTGGGTGATATCCCATAGAATTTGTTTGATCATAAGATGAGTTGAACTCCATTTGAGTTTTGTAAAACACACAACCAAGGAAAATTGAAATTACTCATATCAGAGATGAGAATTTCTTAGTGAGGCAAAAACTCAAACACCTTGGTTTCACTTTGAAACAGAAACCAAAAATAAAGAAAATGCTTAATCTAGACTTCTCACCCACTTAATCATTGTTGATCTAATCAATCCCCGGCAACGGCGCCAAAAACTTGATGAGATATTTTGGTGAGAAACGAATCTCTCACAAAACATCACAAAACTAACCGGCAAGTGTACCGGGTCGTATCAAGTAATAAAAACTCACGGGAGTGAGGTCGATCCCACAGGGATTGATGGATCAAGCAACTTTAGTGGGTGATTAGTTTAGTCAAGCTAACATTGAGTGATTTGAGTGACAATTGAAGCCAACAGAATGTAAATGACAAGGAAAATTAAAGTGCAGAAAGTAAATTGCATTGAAACTTAAAGAGCAAGAAATGTAAATTGCAAGAATCTTAAATTGCAAGAAATGTAAATTGCATGAAATTAAAAGGGAGTGGGTGCTGGAAATTAAAAGAAAGCAGCAGATCAAGGAAAGTTAAATTGCAAGAAGAATAAAGGAAATTAGGTACTGGGATTCATGAAATCAAACACAGAAGTGTAAATGACAATCAAACAGAGAAGTAAAAGATGCAGCAGGTTCAACAGATTTGGAAAATCACTTTAAAATCAAAACAGATAGCAACTTGGCTCAATTGCAAAATCTAAATGAGAGGTTGAAGATCTCAGGGGTTGGATGAGACTAGAGACCAAGTCTAGATCTCAATTCCTTCCTTGATCCAACAGAGAATAATTGCAGAAGAAAATAGAGAAGAAAGCAGTAAAGCGAGTTTTGATTCAAATCACAATTCACTGAAATTATGCTGACAAGTAAACAGAGAGAATTCTCAAGGTGAGATTGAAACAGAATTTCTTCAATTCTCAACCCAAGATTCAAAAACAAAGAAAAGAAAATTTAAAGAGAGCTCTTGAATCCTCGTGCTCCCTTCTGGAGCCAGCCTCCTCACTAATATGAAAATGATGCCTTATATAGGCTTTACAAAATGAAAATGAAATTCAAAAAAAATTACAATTGAAATGAAAATCCTATTTTATCTATTTCTTGTGCCTTTGAGTGATGATCATTTGGGCCCTTGCTCTTGATGGAATTGGGTTGAAAGAGGCCTTGGTTGATTGCTCTTTGGAGTTTGAGGAAGAACCGAAGTGAACCAATTGAACCGGTTTTGAAGTTAGCCATAGTTGGTCCCAACGTTAGGGCCAAAGTTAGGGGTCTAACTTTGACCCCAACTTTTCATAGCAGCAAGCATAATTTGCTGGTATGAACGTTGGTGCCAACGTTAGGGGTCTAACTTTGACCCTAACGTTGGCCTCCCTTATGCACATTTATGGTGCCAACTTTGTCCTCTTGTCATGTTGCCAATTTTATGCCCAATATAGACTATCATATATGGTTGGAAAGCTCTGAATGTCAGCTTTCTAACCCACTTGGAATCAGTTCAATTGGACATCTACAACTCAAGTTATGATCATTTGAAGAGGGCATGGTCGCTGGCTTTGGTGTGCAGCGTTTGAGGTAACGTTAGCCCTCAAACGTTGGCGAAAACGCCAGTTCTGGAGGCTCAAATGTAATGTCCACCCCATACTATTATACATTGTTGGAAAGCCCCGGATGTCTACTTTCCAATGCCGTTGGGAGCACATTAATTGGAGCTCTACAGCTCGAGTTATACTCCTTTGAAGGTGCAGAGGTCAGTTGGCCTCACTGCAGGTTGCCACCATGTTCATTTATGCACATTGCAGGGCAGTTTTCTCCCTCAATTTTAGTGTCCACCATGCAGTGCCATATATGCTTGGAAAGCTCTTGATTCCTACTTTCCAATGCTTCTTGAATCACCTCATTTGGAGCTCTGTAGCTCAAGTTATTCTTGTTGGAAGTATACCCCTTGTATGCCTTGTGGTGTGTGGCACCAACGTTAGCCTCCAAGTTAGGGGGCTAACGTTGGCGCAAACGTTGGCCCTTCTCCCTTTGTTTTTTCATGTGCCAACGTTAGGGTCAAAGTTAGACCCCTAACGTTGGCGCAAACGTTGGTGGCCCAGGGAGGAATTCTCTTGCCAACGTTAGCCTCCAAGTTAGGGGGCTAACGTTGGCTCAAACGTGGGGAGCCCAGGGAGTAATCTTCAGCCCCAACGTTAGCCTCCAAGTTAGGGGGCTAACGTTGGGGCTAACTTCATGCCTCCAGGTTCAATTTCACTTATTCCATTCTTCACTTCTAGCCATTCCTCTTTGCTTCAACCTTTCTCCAAGCTTTCTTCACCTATCATTAATCAACCAAACTCATCAAAGCTATGCTCAAAATCATGAGATATTCATTCTTTCATAATATGTGACAATTTTAGCATAAAACCTCATGAAATAGCATGAATTCATACATGGTTGATTAAATCAAAGGAAACATGAAAATCTACCCAATTGGCTTGCTTATGGCTCAAGAAAGTGCATAATTCAATTGAAAACAAAAGAAAAAGGCTAGTTAAAATAGGCTAAGATGACTTGTCATCACATCACTAAGAAAAAGATGGAGCAAGCAAGAGAGCTCACTCATGGAGCTCAAGAGGCGTATGAAGCTCATCACCATGAGATTCCGGAAATGCCTCAAATGCACTTTCCTCCACAAAACTATTGGGAGCACATCAACACCTCCCTAGAAGAATTGAGTTCCAATATGAGACAACTAAGGGTGGAATATCAAGAGCACTCCATCATACTTCATGAAATAAGAGAAGATCAAAAAGTAATGAGGGAGGAGCAAAAAAGACAAGGAAGAGACATAGAAGAGCTCAAGGACATCATTGGTTCCTCAAGAAGGAAACGCCACCATCACTAAGGTGGATTCATTCCTTGTTCTTGCTTTCTTTGTTTTTCGTTTTCTATATTATGTGCTTATCTATGTTTGTGCCTTCATTACATGATCATTAGTAGTTAGTAGTGACTATGTCTTAAAGATATGAATGTCCTATGAATCCATCACCTCTCTTAAATGAAAAATGTTTTAATTCAAAAGAACAAGAAGTACATGAGTTTCGAATTTATCCTTGAACTTAGCTTAATTATATTGATGTGGTGACAATGCTTCTTGTTTTCTGAATGTATGCTTGAACAGTGCATATGTCTTTTGAAGTTGTTGTTTAAGAATGTTAAATATGTTGGCTCTTGAAAGAATGATGACTAGGAGACATGTTATTTGATAATCTGAAAAATCATAAAAATGATTCTTGAAGCAAGAAAAAGCAGCAAAAAAATAAAGCTTGCAGAAAAAAAAAAAAAGAAAAAGCAAGCAGAAAAAGCCAATAACCCTTAAAACCAAAAGGCAAGGGCAAATAAAAAAGATCCCAAGGCTTTGAGCATCAGTGGATAGGAGGGCCTAAAGGAATAAAATCCTGGTCTAAGCGGCTAAACCAAGCTGTCCCTAATCATGTGCTTGTGGCGTGTAGGTGTCAAGTGAAAACTTGAGACTGAGCGGTTAAAGTCAAGGTCCAAAGCAAACAAAGAGTGTGCTTAAGAACCCTGGACACCTCTAATTGGGGACTTTAGCAAAGCTGAGTCACAATCTGAAAAGGTTCACCCAATTATGTGTCTGTGGCATTTATGTATCCGGTAGTAATACTGGAAAACAAAGTGCTTAGGGCCACGGCCAAGACTCATAAAGAAGCTGTGTTCAAGAATCATCATACTGAACTAGGAGAGTCAATAACACTATTCGAAATCTGAAGTTCCTATAGATGCCAATCATTCTAAACCTCAATGGATAAAGTGAGATGCCAAAACTATTCAAGAGGCAAAAAGCTATAACTCCCGCTCATTTGATTGAAGCTATGTTTCATTGATAGTTTGGAATTTATAGTATATTCTCTTCTTTTTATCCTATTTGATTTTCAGTTGCTTGGGGACAAGCAACAATTTAAGTTTGCTGTTTTGATGAGCGGATAATTTATACGCTTTTTGGCATTGTTTTTAGTATGTTTTTAGTAGGATCTAGTTACTTTTAGGGATGTTTTCATTAGTTTTTATGTTAAATTCACATTTCTGGACTTTACTATGAGTTTGTGTGTTTTTCTGTGATTTCAGGTATTTTCTGGCTGAAATTGAGGGACTTGAGCTGAAATCAGATTCAGAGGTTGAAGAAGGACTGCTGATGCTGTTCGATTCTGACCTCCCTGCACTCAAAGTGGATTTTCTGGAGCTACAGAACTCGAAATGGCGCGCTTCCAATTGCGTTGGAAAGTAGACATCCAGGGCTTTCCAGCAATATATAATAGTCCATACTTTGGCCAAGAATAGACGACGTAAACTGGCGTTCAACACCAGCTCTCTGACCAAATCTGGCGTCCAACGCCAGATAAGGATCCAAAACCAGAGTTGAACGCCCAAACTGGCACAAATACTGGCGTTCAACTCCACAAATGGCCTCTGCACGTGCAACACTTAGGCTCAGCCCAAACACACACCAAGTGGGCCCCGGAAGTGGATTTATTCATCAATTACTTACTCATGTAAACCCTAGTGACTAGTTTATTATAAATAGGACCTCTTACTATTGTATTAGACGTCTTTTAGACCATCTTTGGATTACCTTATGATCCTCTGATCACGTTTTAGGGGGCTGGCCATCTCGGCCATGCCTGGACCTTCACTTATGTATTTTTAACGGTAGAGTTTCTACACTCCATAGATTAAGGTGTGGAGCTCTGCTGTTCCTCAAAGATTAATGCAAAGTACTACTGTTTTCTATTCAATTCTTCTTATTTCTCTTCTAAGATATCCATTCGCACCCAAGAACGTGATGAAGGTGATGATTATGTGTGACGCTCATCATCCTTCTCCCTTATGAACGCGTGCCTGACAAACACTTCTGTTCTACATGAATTAAGCTAGAATGAGTATCTCTTAGATCTCCTAACCAGAATCTTCGTGGCGTAAGCTAGAATGATGGCGGCATTCAAGAGAATCCGGAAGGTCTAAACCTTGTCTGTGGTATTCCGAGTAGGATTCGATGATTGAATGACTGTGACGAGCTCCTAACTCGCGATTGCAGGGCGTTAGTGACAGACGCAAAAGGATAGTAAATCCTATTCCAGCATGATCGAGAACCGACAGATGAATAGCCGTGCCGTGACAGGGTGCGTGAGCATATTATTCACTGAGAGGATAAGATGAAGCCATTGGCAAGGGTGATGCCTCCAGACGATTAGCCGTGCCGTGACAGGGCATTGGATCATTTTCCCGTGAGATGACCGAAAGTAGCCATTGACAGTGGTGATGTATCACATAAAGCCAGCCATGGAAAGGAGTAAGACTGATTGGATGAAGATAGCAGGAAAGCAGAGGTTCAGAGGAACGAAAAGCATCTCCATTCGCTTATCTGAAATTCCTACCAATGATTTACATAAGTATCTCTATCCCTATTTTATTATATAATATTCGAAAACACCATTATCACTTTATATCTGCCTGACTGAGATTTACAAGGTGACCATAGCTTGCTTCATACCAACAATCTCCGTGGGATTCGACCCTTACTCACGTAAGGTATTACTTGGACGACCCAGTGCACTTGCTGGTTAGTTGTATCGAAGTTGTGACAATTATGAATTAAGATCAGAGCACCAAGCTTTGGAGCCATTATCAGGATTTGTTCGAGCCTGGAGATCACAATTTCGTGCACCAGTGGCCTATGCGCATGCGTGGTGTGGCTTTTTTTTTTTTTAGAGAGTGCAGAATGCAAAATGCAGATGCTGATGCTATGTATGAACACTAATAATAAAAATAAGAAAAAAGCCAAACGAAATTGAACAAAGACTGAAAAAGAACGATCATACCATGGTGGGTTGTCTCCCACCTAGCACTTTTAGTTAAAGTCCTTAAGTTTGACATTTGGTGAGCTCCCTGTGATGGTGGCTTATGCTTGAACTTATCCAGAAATCTCCACCAACATTTGCAACTCCAATAGCCTCCTGGGTCCCAGACTAGACATGTAAAGCCTTCGAGCAAGTTAAAGCAGGTAATCAGGCTCCAGGAGTGTTGATTATCAGAACGAATTCCAGGATCCCAAACCTTGCTTTTGTACCCATCTTTGCTTTTATCCACATTGTTTCAACCGGGCGGTATGCAATCTGAATTTTCACTGAGATACCCAAACATCTTCCGAAACCCATTCAATCGAACTCTACACCAATCCTTGCACTTCAATTTGGAGCGTGGAACCGTATTGAACTTTATATGCCAACTCCTATTACTAACCATCTCCTTCTTACTCTTAACGCCACAAAGAGCTCTAAGCTGGCCATCGGTTTCAAGCAAACCATATTCAAGTGGGAAGGTGAAGATAAAGGCTAAGGATTTTACCCACTTGAAGTTTGTATTGGGTGGTAATGGCCTTGGGAGAGGTGTTTCCAGTGGTCTATCAAGCTCCACTGCCTTGTATTCTTCTGTGAATTCTTCTACTTCCTTACAAACCTCTTCAACTACCACCATGTCTTGATTAAAGTCTTCTACTTCTTCCCCATCACTCAAGTCATAAGTTGGAGGTTGAGAAAAGTCTACCTCCACATCATCTTCATATTCACTTGGGGAAGATTCTTCAATCTCAAAGAATTTAACTACGGGTGCAAGTTCATCACTAGGAGAGCTTGATTCATGATCATCGTTACCAAGGAAACTTGCTTCTTGATCTGTTCCATCCAGTTCTTCATAAGGTACATGCTTTGGAGGTTGTGTACTATCCTCATTAGCATCAATTGCAAATTTCTTGGCGGAATTCTCCACAGCTCTTGATTCCCAAGGAGGTTCAGCGTCTCCTACGTCTTCAACCAATTCTTCTTCTTCGATAATTCTGGCTTCCTCTACTTGTTCCAGTACAAAGTCATACTCCGTACTGTCTATCAGAGCTTCTAGTGTCTCCTTCGTACTGCGTTCTTTATTAGATTCTCCACATGAAGCCATGGGAGTTGCTTGAGTGTCCGAACATCGGGAAGCTAATTGATTTATCGCTTGCTCCAGTTGATGAAGGGTTGCATAAAATTTATCCACCATTTCCTTGAGACGACCTGTGATTCTTGGTTTTCTCGGATTGTATGATTAGGATCATATGGCTCATAGGGTGGTTGATTGGGTGGATAGGGGTTAGGGTCATATGGAGGTGAATGCTTGTAGGTGGCTTGTGAGTATGGTGGTTCAAAATTGTGTTGAGGAGGGGGTTCATAGGCATATGATGGGGCTTGCTGGTGACTACTAGGGGGTCCACCATATCTATCATCTTGGTACGCACCTCGGAATGGCTCTTGACCATAGTAATTTGGTGGGGGTTGGTTGTCACGAAAAGGTCCACCATAACTATTGTCTTGGCATGCACTGTAAGACGGTCGTTGTCCATGGTACCTTGGAAGGCATTGTTGCCACAAGGGTTGATCAAATCCTCGTGGCTCCTTCCATCTTTGATTATTTCGACCTTGATGCATGTTCCCATTTTAGCTTCCATTCCTTGCAACAACGTTGGAACCAAACTCAAAGCGACAGGGGTGAGAACTCATAGTAGCTAATAAAAACTAAAAACAAAAACAAAAACAAATAAATAAGCAAAAGCAAATATTTACAATAACCAATAATAAGGCACATATTTGCAATTCCCCGACAACGGTGCCATTTTGACGAACGGACTTTTGTGTGGTCTACAAATTTGCAAATAAAAGCTCGTTGTAAGTATAGTTCTAAACCAACAAAGAATCCTTTTGTACAAAAACTTGTTTGTCACTAAAGCAAAACCGAATAAAATTTATAACCGAAGTATTTAAACCTCGGGTCGTCTCTCCAGGAATTACAGGGAAGTATGATCTATTATTGGTTATGAAAATGTATCTTTTTGGGTTTTTGAATATGAAACAAGAAAAGTAAATTGCAAGAAAGTAAATTAATAATTAAGAAAATTCTTAGCAAGGTATGAAAGCTGTAAATCCTATCCTAGTTATCCTTATCAATTATGATGAGAATTGTTCCTTACTCCCACTTAGTTAATCCTTACTAAATAAAGGAAAGTCAAGTGGACTAATCAATGGGATTCCTCAAGTCCTAGTCAACTCCTAAGGAAAGACTAGCTTTAGAGGAATCCAAATCAACCAGCAAATCCCAATTTTCAATCAACAAAGGAGTTTGATAACTCAAGTTTCACCAATTAATCAATTCAAGCTAAGAATGTAAAAAGCTAAATTAAAATCATAAATATGAAATACCTCAAATTGCATTAAATATAAAATCAAATCTAACATTGGAAGGTTCATAAACCAAATTGGGAAAATAAGTAATTAACAAGTGAAATAGATAAACTAGAGTACTAGAATAAATAAAAGTAGAAGACAACTTAAATTAAAGGAACATTGAACCTAGAATTGGGAAGAAGAAATCCTAAATCCTAAAACCTAAGAGAGAAGAGAGAGCCTATCTCTCTAGAAAACTACATCTAAAACCTCAAATTGTCAATTGATGAATGAATGAATGATTCCATTTTGATTCCCCCATTCTCCAGCCTCTATTCTGTGTTCTTGGGCTTGGATTTAGGCTGAAAAGGAGCCCAGAAATCGCTGGGGGTGAATTCTGCAACTTTCTGCACGTGTCATCTGTCACGCGTACGCGTAGGTCATGCGTGCACGTCATTTGGAGATTTTTCTTGTCATGCGTATGCGTCAGTCATGCATACGCGTCGCTTGTGCTATGCACTAGGCACGCGTCCGCGTCATCCATGCGCGCGCGTCGCTGCCATTTTCTTCAAAACTTCATCTTCGCGCGTTCCTTCCACTTTTGTATGTTTCCCTTTTGTCCTCTAAGCCATTCCTGCCCTATAAAGCCTGAAAATACTTAATACACAGATGACGACATCGAATTGTAATAAAGGATAATTAAAATTAACATTTTTAAGGCCTAGGAAATATGTTTTCACACATATCACAGAATAAGGAAGGAATTGTAAAACCATGCAATTTATATGAATAAGTGAGCAAAGACTTGATAAAAAACCACTCAATTGAGCACAAGATAAATAATAAAATAGTGGTTTATCAGTGAAGCTCCAGTAGAGCGCCCAGTTTACTTAGTGAACGTCCCATTCACTTTGCTAAGCATGCCTCTTCACATGCGCTTTGGCTCCCTGGCGTTCACTTAGTGAACGGCACGTTCACTTGTTGAACGATGCCTGGTGCGTGGCCCCTTGGTGCGCACTTGTCTTCATGGGCGTTCACTTATTGAATGTTGCATTCATTATTTGAGCGCTGCCTAGCGCTCCCTTGGTCGAGCGCTTCTCCTAGAACTCCCTTGGTTGAGCGCTACGTTCATTCCCTTGAGCGCTGCTTAGTATCTTTGATGCGCGCCTTTCTTCCTTGGCCCATTTTCCCGAAAATGTTCACTTAGTGAACGTGGTGTTCAATTTACTAATGAACGCTAGCCAAAATGTTGCTGAGCGTGGCGTTCTCTTTGTGAACGCAACCCTTCCCTAATTGGCCTCCCCCTTTTCTTCATTTCTTCACCTACAAGCAATCAAAAAAGCAATCAAAGTCTCACCAAAATCACAAGATCTTTGTATCATTCATAAAATCAATTAATTCTAGCATAAAACCTATGATTTTATGTAAAATAAATATTGTTTGATTGATTCAATATAATCATGAAAATCCACTCCAATCACTTGCTTATTGTGCAAGAAAGTGCATAAAACCAAATGAAACAAATGAAAAATGCTTGTAAAACTAGCATAAGATGACTTGTCATCACCATGATTCTCACTTTTCACATACTCATGGATTATTTTTTAATTCACATTCCATATGCATTATTATTTATTACTTTACTTTGGGGCATTTTTGTCCCCTTTTTATTGCCTCATTTTTTTCTTTTTTTATATATTTTTCTTTCTTTTATTTTTCTATTTCTTTTTCTACATTTTTGTTTCATTTTTTTCACAAAAGTATATATAAACGTATCAATGCATATGGTTTTTACATATTTAATGCATAAGCATGTACCCAATCCCATGATTTTCAATAAAAATACAAATTACACTTTTACCTCAACCAATGTCCCAAGTTTTCCATACCCAAATGATACACAACCTCACTAGTCTAAGCTAATTAAAGATCCAAATTAAGGGACATTTGTTGTTTTTCCCTTAGGGGTAGTGATGTGCTAATATTAAGAACAAAAGGGATTAAATAGGCTCACAATTGGCTAACAATGGTTGATGAAAGGTAGGATATTTGGGTAAGTGAGCTAAATGAAATGATGGCCTCAATCATATAAATGCATGTATACATGGAATAATGGACATAAAGAATCAAACAAATCAAAGATTACAATCATAGAAAGAGAATGATGCACACAAGAATGAAAATAAATGGTTATAAGATGTAACCACACCATAAGGCTCAAAACTCACATGTTTGTGTTCTTAGCTCAAAAACCATGTTCCAAAATAAATTCTTCAAGCAAGTTCAACAGAAATTTTTTTTTTCAAATTGGTAGGGTACCCTAAAACAATTTTTTTCTTGGAAGAGAAATCATCACTCTAACCAAGTAGTCCTAACATAAAAATAAGTGGTAAAATATGTACAAATTCTAACTAACATGCAACCTATCATGTAATGCAACAACTAACTAACAAAGGAAATCAAGAATTGGTGTTGAAAAAGGAAATTATTACCCATGGAGATCGGTCAGACGACCTCCCCACACTTGAAGATTGCACCGTCTTCGGTGCATACAAAGAAGAGCAAGGTGGATGGGTTGCTACAACTGATGAGCTTTCTCAAAAGATTGTGCGGGTAGACTTGTTTGTTGCCCCATTTAGAAGCCTTTCGAATGCTTTCCTTTTTAGTGGCCAACCTAAAAGAAAAGAAAAAGAAAGAAAATTAAGCCCATAACAAAGATATCAAACCAAATAGAACATAGGCGGGGGCTAATGCCAAATAAGAGTAGGGTTATCACTACATGTTAGCTACGCATGTGTGTGAGAAAGCAATATAGGAACAGGGCATATCAACTAATACTTGATGCAAGAGGAAATTCAAAGTATAAGTGAATAACATGAAGAGCATGTTGCATCAAGCTTAATCAACAATTGTCACAAACAAGATTAGTGATAAGCATGAAAGCATTTGGCCCCATCCTAACTCAATGATAATGAGGTAAAAAACCAAAGAATAATGAATTAGGAAGGACTAAAGCACTAATCTTGTGTGTGGAACAAATATGACCATTAATGCTAAACAAGTCACGAAGCACCAAAACAATGCAAGAAATCCTCAACAATTGAGTAAGAGAATTCAACACCATTATTAAAATGAGAAACTTAGAAAATAAAATAAGAACAAGCTATGAAAACAAAATTAAAATGCAATGAATGAAAATAAGCAAATGCAATAAAAGAAAATGGAAGAAGAGAAAAAAGAAGAAAAAAATTTTAATATATTTTTTTATATTATTATTATTATTATTATTATTTTTTTTTTTTTTAGAGACGGAAAAGAAGAAAGTAAGAAAGGAAGAAGAGAGAAAAAGAAAGGTAAAAAGAAAAAAGAAGAAAAGAAGGAAAAATGAGAAAGGAGAAAAACAGGGTGCAAATCCACGGGTAAGCGTCATGCGTGCTTATGCGTGGATTGTGCTTTTCACACAGTGCTCGCGCGATGTTTGCACAACTCTCGGATTCTTGTACCAGGAGTTGGGGAAGTGCAATCCACGCGTAAGCGCCATGCGTGCTTATGCGTGGCTTGAAAAAAAAAATTTTTTTAAAGTCATAAAAACAGAATTTAACACTCTCCTAACCTATAAACATTCTAAAGCAACCAAAATTCAAATTTAACAAAAATATTTAAGTTTTTTGAAAATTTTTCAAAAAGACAAAACAAATAAAACTTGCACTTCAAGCAACCTACTTTAACAATAATCTAAACTAATCAAAACTCACTACAACAACCTATCAATCAAAACAAAATGTATAAGAGTATAGAATAGAAGAAAACTACCTATAATGGCAACTCAAATCACTTATTAAGTATATATACAAGAGAATGGAAAGAGGTTTACCATGGTGGGGTGTCTCCCACCAAGAACTTTTAGTTTAAAGTCCTTAAGTTGGACCATTGATGGGGTCCTTGCTATGGTGGCTTATGCTTGAATTCTTCCTTGAATCCCCACCAATGCTTGCATTTCAAATAGCCTCTGGGATCCCAAATTAGGCGCACAAATCCTCCAAGTAAGCTTAAGTAAATGACAAGGCCCCAAGAGTATTGGTTGTTGAAATGAACTCCGGGGTCCCAAATCTTATTCTTGCACCCATCTTCTTATTGACTACTGATGAGCGGATAATTTATACCCTTTTGGCATTGTTTCTAGGTAGTTTTTAATATGTTTTAATTACTTTTTATTATTTTTTATTAGTTTTTATGCTAGAGAATCCTAGAAAACCCTAGAAAACCCTAGATAACCCTAGAAAACCCTTGAAAACCCTAGAAAACCCTAGATAACCTTCTAAAAAACCCTAAAAATCCCGAGAAAACTCTAGAAAATCCTAGATATCCCTAAAATACCCTAGATAACCCTAAAAAACCCTAAAAATCCTAGAAAACCCAAGAAAATCCTAGAAAACCCTAGAGAATCCTAGAAAACCCTAGAAAACCCTAGATAACCCTAGAGAATCCAAGAATAACCTAGAAAACACTAGAAAACTCTAGCTGAAATTGAGGGACCTGAGCAAAAGTCTGATTCAGAGGCTGAGAAAGGACTGCAGATGCTGTTGGATTCTAACCCTCCTGCACTCGAAGTGGATTTTCTGGAGCTACAGAAGCCTAATTGGCTCGCTCTCTATTGCGTTGGAAATTAGACATCTTGAACTTTCCAGCAATGTATAGTAGTCCATACTTTGCCTGAGATTTGATGGCCCAAACTGGCGTCTAAATGCTAGCCAGAGACCCTTTTTCTAGCGTAAAACGCCGGAACTGGCACCAGAACTAGAGTTAAATGCCCAAACTGGCATCCAAGCTGGCGTTTAACTCTAGAAAAGGCCTATGCACATGTAAAGCTCAATGCTCAGCCTAAGCACACACCAAGTGGGCCCCGGAAGTGGATTTATGCACTATCAGCACTTAGTTACTTATTTTCTGTAATCCTTAGTAACTACTTTTAGTATAAATAGTACTTTTTACTATTGTATTTGTATCTTTTAAAATTATTACCATCTTTGGACTTTTATGTTACATTTGGGAGGCTAGCCATTCAGCCATGCCTAGACCTTTTTCTCTTATATATTTTCTACGGTGGAGTTTCTACACCTCATAGATTAAGGTGGGGAGCTCTGCTGTTCTTCATGAATTAATACAAGTACTATTGTTTCTCTTTCAATTCACGCCTACTTCTTCTCTAAGATATACTCTCGTACTTAATTCAGTTAAGTCAGAATGAAGGGATGACTCGTGACAAACACCCACTATCTTCGTTACTCACTTAGCCAAGATCCGCGTGCCTGACAACTACAAGCGGTCTACATGATGTTCAACGTAGTCATTGGACGACAGCCAGAGTATAATCTCTTGGGTCTCTAATCCACGGACCGATTCCGTGAGATTAGAACCTTCGTGGTAGAGGCTAGAACCAATTGGCAGCATTCCTGAGATCCGGAAAGTCTAAACCTTGTCTGTGGTATTCCGAGTAGGATCTAGGAAGGGATGACTGTGACGAGCTTCAAACTTGCGAATGTTGGGCACAGTGACAGTGTACAAAAGGATAGAGAGATCCTATTCTGACACAAGTAGAAACCGACAGATGATTAGCTGTGCGGTAGCTGTACCTGGTATTTTTCATCCGAGACGAGAAATCCGACAGTTGATTAGCCGTGCAGAAACTGTACTTGGACCATTTTCACTGAGAGGATCATACAACTTGCCATGGAAGGGAGCACGCATGATTGGATGAAGACAGTAGGAAAGCAGAGGTTCAGAAGCAACAAAGCATCTCCAAACGCTTATCTGAAACTCCCACCAATGAATTACATAAGTATATTTATTTTATTTTACGTTTTATTTATCTTTTAATTATCAAAATTCATAACCAATTGAATCCGCCTGACTAAGATTTACAGGATGACCATAGCTTGCTTCAAGCCGACAATCTCTGTGGGATCGACCCTTACTCGCGTAAGGTTTTATTACTTAGACGACCCAGTGCACTTGCTGGTTAATTGTACCGGAGTTGTGAAAAGTGTGATCACAATTCCGTGCACCAAGTTTTTGGCGCCGTTGCCGGGGATTGTTCGAGTTCGGACAACTGACGGTTCATCTTGTTGCTTAGATTGGGTAATTTTATTTTATGTTTAAGCTTTTTATTTTTATTTTCGAAAAAAAAATCATTCAAAGAAAAAAAATTATATTTTTTAAGAATGAATTCTAGAGCTTTATGAGATATGTTGAAGCCTGGCTGGCTGTTAAGCCATGTCTAATCTTTTGGGCTGAAGTTTCCACTTTCCATTGTAGAAAGGACATGTCTGTATTTATTATGCTAAAGCCTGGCTGGCCATTTGGCCATGTCTAATTCCTTTGGACCGAAGATTTAGACTAACATTGCATGAATCCTGGAATTCTTGTTAAAAATCTTGAATTTCTTTATTTTCTTTTTCCAAAATAATTTTGAAAAAAAAATTTAATAAAATCATAAAAACCAAAATATTTTGTGTCTCTTGTTTGAGTCTAGTGTCAAATTTTAAGTTTGGTGTCAATTGCATTTTTATTATTTTCTTAAAATTTTTGAAAATTCATGCATTATGTTCTTCATGATCTTCAAGTTATTCTTGATGATTTTCCTTGTTTGATCTTTAATTTTTCTTGTTTTGTGTCTTTTCTTGTTTCTCTTGTGCATTTTCAAATTGTTAGTGTCCCTAGTAGAAAAGTTCCTAAGTTTGGTATCTTGCATGTCTTTCTTTTCTTAAAAATTTTCAAAAATATGTTCTTGATGTTCATCATAATCTTCAAAGTGTTCTTGGTGTTCATCTTGACATTCAAAGTGTTCTTGCATGCATTATTTGTTTTATTCTTAAATTTTTATGTTTTGTTTCATTTTGTTGTTTTTCTCTCTCCTCATTAAAAATTCAAAAGTAATATATATATATATATATCTTTTCCTTATTCTTCTCATAATTTTCGAAATTTTGAGTTAACTTGGTCAAAAATTTTTAAAATTTAGTTGTTTCTTGTTAGTCAAGTCAAAATTTCAATTTAAAAACTTTATCTTTTCAAATCTTTTTCAAAATCAATTATTTTTCATTTTTTTATGATTTTCGAATTTCATTCTTAAAATTTTTCAAAATCTTTTTCATTTTTCTTTTAATATTTTCGAAAATTTTAAAACTAATTTTTCAAAATGTTTTTCTTAATTTTATTTCATATTTTCGAAAATCCTTGCTAACAATTAATGTATTGATTCAAAAATTTCAAGTTTGTTACTTTCTTGTTAAGAAAGGTTCAATCTCTAAATTCTAGAATCATATCTTTTAGTTTCTTGTTAGTCAAGTCATCAACTTTAATTTTAAAAATCAAATCTTTTTAATTTCTTTTTCAATTCTTTTTCAAAGTAAATTTCAATCATATCTTTTTAAAATTTTAATTTCAAAATCTTTTTCTAACTTCTTATTCATGAGCGGATAATTTATACGCTTTTTGACATTGTTTTTAGTATGTTTTTAGTAGAATCTAGTTACTTTTAGGGATGTTTTCATTAGTTTTTATGTTAAATTCACATTTCTGGACTTTACTATGAGTTTGTGTGTTTTTCTGTGATTTCAGGTATTTTCTGGCTGAAATTGAGGGACTTGAGCCGAAATCAGATTCAGAGGTTGAAAAAGGACTGCTGATGCTGTTGGATTCTGACCTCCCTGCACTCAAAGTGGATTTTCTGGAGCTACAGAACTCGAAATGGCGCGCTTCTAATTGCGTTGGAAAGTAGACATCCAGGGCTTTCCAGCAATATATAATAGTCCATACTTTGGCCAAGAATTGACGATGTAAACTGGCGTTCAACGCCAGCCTTCTGCCCAAATCTGGCGTCCAGCGCCAGAAAAGGATCCAAAACCAGAGTTGAACGCCCAAACTGGCACAGAAACTGGCGTTCAACTCCACAAATGGCCTCTGCACGTGCAACACTTAAGCTCAGCCCAAACACACACCAAGTGGGCCCCGGAAGTGGATTTATACATCAAATACTTACTCATGTAAACCCTAGTAGCTAGTTTATTATAAATAGGACCTTTTACTATTGTATTAGGCATCTTTGGATTATCTTTGGATTAACTTATGATCCTTTGATCACGTTTTAGGGGGCTGGCCATCTCGGCCATGCCTAGACCTTCACTTATGTATTTTTAATGGTAGAGTTTCTACACTCCATAGATTAAGGTGTGGAGCTCTGCTGTCCCTCAAAGATTAATGCAAAGTACTACTGTTTTCTATTCAATCCTTCTTATTTCGCTTCTAAGATATCCATTCGCACCCAAGAACGTGATGAAGGTGATGATTATGTGTGACGCTCATCATCCTTCTCCCTTATGAACGCGTGCCTGACAAACACTTTTGTTCTACATGAAATAAGCTAGAATGAATATCTTTTAGATCTCCTAACCAGAATCTTCGTGGCGTAAGCTAGAATGATGGCGGCATTCAAGAGAATCCGGAAGGTCTAAACCTTGTCTGTGGTATTCCGAGTAGGATTCGATGATTGAATGACTGTGACGAGCTCCTAACTCGCGATTGCAGGGCGTTAGTGACAGACGCAAAAGGATAGTAAATCCTATTCCAGCATGATCGAGAACCGACAGATGAATAGCCATGCCGTGACAGGGTGCATGAGCATATTATTCACTGAGAGGATAAGATGAAGCCATTGACAAGGGTGATGCCTCCAGACGATTAGCCGTGCCGTGACAGGGCATTGGATCATTTTCCCGAGAGATGACCGAAAGTAGCCATTGACAGTGGTGATGTATCACATAAAGCCAGCCATGGAAAGAAGTAAGACTGATTGGATGAAGATAGCAGGAAAGCAGAGGTTCAGAGGAACGAAAAGCATCTCCATTCGCTTATCTGAAATTCCTACCAATGAATTACATAAGTATCTCTATCCCTATTCTATTATTTATTATTCGAAAACTCCATGATTATTTTATATCCGCCTGACTGAGATTTACAAGGTGACCATAGCTTGCTTCATACCAACAATCTCCGTGGGATTCGACCCTTACTCACGTAAGGTATTACTTGGACGACCCAGTGCACTTGCTGGTTAGTTGTATCGAAGTTGTGACAATTATGAATTAAGATCAGAGCACCAAGCTCTGGAGCCATTACCAGGATTTGTTCGAGCCTGGAGATCACAATTTCGTGCACCAAGTTTTTGGCGCCGTTGCCGGGGATTGTTTGGGTTTTCGGCAAGCTTTTGGTCCGGTAACATCAGTGCCAGATTCCCTTTTGATCTGGCAACAGCACCAAGTTTTTGGCGCCGTTGCCGGGGATTGTTTGAGTTTGGACAACTAACGGTTCATTTTGTTGCTCAGATTAGGTAATTTTCTTTTTATTTTATTTTCAAAAATTTTTCAAAAATATTTTCAAAAATCTCCCATCTGTTTTCGAAAAAAAAAAAATAATAAAAATGTTTTCAAAAAAATTTATATTTTTTATTCAAAATTTTTAAGAATGAATTCTAGTGTTTCATGATGATTTGTTGAAGCCTGGCTGGCTGTAAGCCATGTCTAATTTTTGGACTGGGGTTTCAACTTACCATCACAAAAGAAGAGATTCTCACATACTTAGTTATTCTATACTTGAAAATTATCCATATTTGTTGAAGCTTGGCTGGCCATTGGCCATGTCTAGTGTTTTGGACTGGAGCTTTCTTTGAAAGCTTGGCTGGCTAGTGAGCCATGTCTAATTCCTGGATTGAAGCTTTAGACTAACATGGCAAGATTCCTGGAATTCATATTAAAAATTTTGGAATCCTTATTTTTTCTTTTTTTAATTTTCGAAAAATATAAAATAAAAAAATCCAAAAAAATTAGAAAATCATAAAAATCAAAAATATTTTCTGTTTCTTGTTTGAGTCTTGAGTCATATCATAAGTTTGGTGTCTTTTGCATATGCATCTTGCATTTTTCGAAAATTTCATGCATTCATGGTGTTCTTCATGATCTTCAAGTTGTTCTTGGTAAGTCTTCTTGTTTGATCTTGATGATTTTTTGTTTTGTGTTGTTTGATGTTTTTCATATGCATTCTTGAATTCTTAGTGCGTAAGCATTAAAGAATTCTAAGTTTGGTGTCTTGCATGTTTTCTTTGCATTAAAAATTTTTCAAAAATATGTTCTTGATGTTCATCATGACATTCATAGTGTTCTTGGTGTTCATCTTGACATTCATAGCATTCTTGCATGCATCACATGTTTTAATCTAAAAATTTCATGCATTGCATCTTTTTAGTGTTTTTCTCTCTCATCATAAAAATTCAAAAATCAAAAAAATATCCTTCCCTTTTTCTCTCATCAAATTCGAAAATTTGAGTTGACTTTTTCAAAAATTTTTAAAATCAAATTGTTTCTCATGAGTCAAATCAAATTTTCAATTTGAAAATCTTATCTTTTTCAAAATCTTTTTCAAAAATCAAATCTTTTTCAAAATTATTAGTTATTTTCGAAAATTTCAAAAATATTTTTCAAAAATCTTTTTCTTATTTTTATACCAAATTTTCGAAAATAACATGATCAATTAATGTTTTGATTCAAAAATTTGAAGTTTGTTACTTGCTTGTTAAGAAAGATTCAAACTTTAAGTTCTAGAATCATATCTTGTGATTTCTTATGAATCAAGTCATTAATTGAGATTTTAAAAATCAAATCTTTTTCAAAACTAACTTCAATCATATCTTTTCAAAAATATCTTCTTATCTTATCTTTTTCAAAAATATCTTTTCAAAATATCTTTTCTAACTTCCTAACTTCTTATCTTTTCAAAATTTGTTTCAACTAACTAACTAACTTTTTGTTTGTTTCTTAACTTTTTCAAAACTACCTAACTAACTCTCTCTCTCTCATTTTCGAAAATATCTTCCCTCTTTTTCAAAAATTTCTTTTTAATTAACTAATTATTTTTATTTTTTATTTTTAATTTCAAAAATTTTCGAAAAAAAAAATACTAACAATTTTCAAAAACCATTTTCAAAAATCACTAACTCTTTTTCAAAATAATTTTCGAAAATTATCCATCTCCCATCTCATTCTATTTATTCATTCATATCCTAACATCTCATCTCACATCTCTTCCATTAGTACAGTTGTGTTTCTTCCTTTACATCACATTCTTTGTCTCCCACTCTTCTTCCACTAATAAAGGGATCCCTATACTGTGGTATAAAGGATCTCTATTATTATTATTATTATTATTTTTCTGTGCCTTCTTCTTTGTCATATGAGCAGGAGCAAGGACAAGAACATTATTGTGGAAGCAGATTCAGAACCTGAAAGGACTCTGAAGAGAAAATTAAAGGAAGCTAAAATACAACAATTCAGAGATAACCTTTCAGAAATTTTCGAACAGGAAAAGGAGATGGCAGCCGAAAATAATAATAATGTAAGGAAGATGCTTGGTGACTTTACTGCACCTAATTCCAATTTACATGGAAGAAGCATCTCCATTCCTGCCATTGGAGCAAACAACTTTGAGCTGAAATCTCAATTAGTTTCTCTAATGCAGCATAACTGCAAGTTTCATGGACTTCCATCTGAAGATCCTTTTCAGTTCTTAACTGAATTCTTGCAGATATGTGATACTGTTAAGACTAATGGAGTAGATCCTGAAGTCTACAGGCTCATGCTTTTCCCTTTTGCTGTAAGAGACAGAGCTAGATTATGGTTGGATTCTCAACCCAAAGACAGCCTGAACTCTTGGGATAAGCTGGTCACGGCTTTCTTAGCCAAGTACTTTCCTCCTCAAAAGCTGAGCAAGCTTAGAGCTGATGTTCAAACCTTCAGACAGAAAGAAGGTGAATCTCTCTATGAAGCTTGGGAAAGATACAAACAGTTGACCAAAAAGTGTCCTTCTGACATGCTTTCAGAATGGACCATCCTGGATATATTCTATGATGGTTTATCTGAGCTATCAAAGATGTCATTGAATACCTCTGCAGGTGGATCCATTCACCTAAAGAAAACGCCTGCAGAAGCTCAAGAACTCATTGACATGGTTGCTAATAACCAGTTCATGTACACTTCTGAAGGAATCCTGTGAGTTGGGGAGATGATAGCCAATAACATCAACAGGGTGAGAATGTGAATGTTGGGGAGATGATAGCCAATAACATCAACAGGGTGCTGAAAAGCACCAAAGATAGCACAAGGCTAGCATTCTCCAGTATTATCCAGAGACTGTGTGATGAAGCATGGGTTGAGAAGATTATTGATGAAGTGCTGGTAGAACAAGACAAGCCCAAAACTGCCAAGAAGATGGCCAAAGTGGTGGCTGTCAACCCACTTGAGAGGAGAAGAGAGCATAGAGGACATGCTCATGTGCCACAAGGGCAACCACAACAAGAAGAAGAGCAACCACATTACCTAGCACTTCAACCACCACCATACCAACAATATCAACAATTTCCTGAAGGTTTCAACTAGGAGCAAGTGCAAGGAGATATACACCAAATGAAGGGAGATATACATCATCTGAGAGAGGATGTCAACCAACTCAAGGATAATCAACAACAACAATGCAACCAAGTGAATCAGAACATACAACAACTCCAAGGGAGTATGGAGCACATGAAGGAGTAGCAAAACCAGATCAATTGGGGAGAGATGCAAGGCAACCTCGGAATAATTATGGAGCAACAACAATGCCAAATGGAGAGCCTTGCTGAGTTTAGGTATCTTTATGAAGCCAGAACTATAGCAAGAGGGGAGTATGACTGCTACGCACAGACAAAATTATGCAGTAGCCAACATGAACCCCAATTATCCAACCTACAAGCAGAAGATAGAGGAGCTCAGTGCTAGGCAGGAAGAAATTGCATATCAGCACAAAGAAAATGTAAAATCATACATGAGGAGGCTAGGATTCTGGAGCCCAAAGACACAAAGGCACAAGAGGGATCCTCCAAAAAGGATAATGATGACTCCTTCCCTTCCAAAAAGAAAGACAAAGGAAAGGGGCCAATGAACTAAAGCTGCTCAAGGTTGTTGAGTTCCATGGTTGACACTCTCAAATTTCTAGATTTCTGTTTAGTTTCTTTATGTTTAAATTTCTGTTTGATAATAAATAGCAATGCTATGATAGTTTATGCTTAATGCTTAGTTTTATTTTATGCCTGAAGTCTTTTATGAGCCCCTTGAATTACAAGAAAGAAAATGCAATGTTAGTTCAAGTTCATCTACATCAATAAAAGATTAGTTTATTTCCATAAGAGTTGCTGTGAGTTGTTACAAAAATAAGAGCAAAAGAGACTAAGACCAAGTGGAATTGTTCAAAAACTAAGAGATAAGGAACTAAGTGTAGAACCTTGAATGAACTGGAAAGAAAATGAGTCATGAAAAGCAACTAGGCTTAGAAGGTATGACAAGTAGAAGCTAAGGGGTGTCCTTTGAATATCTATAGAACCAAGAAGTAGTAAGCAATAAGGACCCAAGGCTCTGAGCATCAACTACTAGGATGAAAAGAAACACTAAATAGCTCAAAAGAGTTAGAGAACCTAGTAGGTGCTTGTGGTGAAGATGTGTCAAGAAGAGACCTGGGCAAGTAAATTCTTAAGGGTGTTTCAACACCTAGTACCCTAAAGCAACTGGTTTGGGAGTGCTAATTAAAAGCCTAACTAAAGGGTTGTCTTGAGACAAAATATTTAGAGTTGTGGTCAATGAAAAAGAAAAGTGAAAAAGGAAAGAACAACCAAAAGAAAAAGAAATAACTCTTGCTACTTCAAGGTGACAATCAATGAAAAGGGCCCCTAAAGCTTATACTTGGAAAACCCTCAAGGATCTAGAATTTCTTTATGACATTGAAACAAAAACATTCATGTGTTAAATACTTAGTCCTATCCTTAGTAATGTTTTACATCCATTCAAGGTCAAGTCTCAATCCATTTAAGAACTACTCACATTGATTTGCTTGGGACAAGCAAAGCTTAAGTTTGGTGTTGTGATGACTTGCATCATCTACCCTTTTTTCTTGTATAAAAAGGACCATAAAAGAGCATAATCTCATTTGATCATTGCAATTCATGCATTATTTGATGAACATTTTGGTACACTGCTTTGAAATGGGTTTGTGCTATATTTCAGGTGGAAAAGACATCAAAAAGGCAAGAAAAACAACAAAACAAAGCTGGGCGTGTGAAACTGGCGTGCCACTTAGAGCAAACGCCACAAAAATGTATGGGTGTGGCACGCTAGGAGCTGAGCATAGCACGCCAGTACTAAATTCCAGAAAGGATCCCCAAGCTTTCTATATGGGCGTGGCACGCCAGGAGCGGGGCGTGGCACGCCAGCACAGTTTTCCAGAAGAGGAGCCCAAAGCCTTCACATGGGCGTGGAATGCTAGAAGCTGGGCGTGGCACGCCAGTGTAATTTTCCAGAGTGCAATGTTGAAGGCCACTAAAGCGGCGTGGCACGCCTAGCCCATCACATACTATGGACGTGCCACTTGAACCATGGGGCGTGGCACGCCAGTTCATCCATCCAGAGGGGATCATCACTTGGACGTGCCACTTGGTATCGAAGGCGTGGCATGCTAGCTTCAAATTGTCACTTTGGCGTGCCACTTGAAGAGCCAGGTGTGGATCGCCAAGCTAAAAAGAATCACACTAAAGGGGCGTGCCACTTGAGAACCAAGGCGTGTCATGCCAGTACAAGATTCCAGAGAGCAATATTGAAGACCCAAAAGGCTGGGCGTGCCACTTGGTATCGAAGGCATGAAACGCCATCTTTAAATCATCACTTTGGCGTGCCACTTGAAGAGCCAAGTGTGGCACGCCAAGCAGGAAAGAACCACATTGAAGTGGGCGTGCCACTTGAGCATCAAGGCATGGCACGCTAGTACAAGTTTCCAGAGAAGAGGTTGAAAGCCAAAAGGACTGGGCATGTCACTTGATGTCGAAGGTGTGGCATGCCAGCTCTCCATTGTCAATTGGGCGTGCCACTTGAAGACCCAGGCGTGGCACGCCAGCACTCAAAAGGGCCAAAACAAAGGCTGGACGTGCCACTTGGTGTCGAAGGCGTGGCACGCCAGCTACTGAGTCAAAGAAGAATACTGGGCATGGCACGCTAGACCTTGGGCATGCCACGCTAGTTCAACTTTCTAGAGAAGGGAGATGGAAGGAAAAAGCGTGGGTGCGCCACTTGGGTTTGAAGGCGTGGCACGCCAGGACAACACCATCACTTAAGAAGACCCTGGGCGTGCCACTTGGGCTCGAAGACGTGGCACGCCAGGGACATCAACACATGGGGCGTGCCACTTGAAGAGCTTGGCGTGGCACGCCAAGCCAAATTGGAGGCTAGGCGTGGCACGCCACCTGAACGCCAGCCAAACGCCAGCCTGGAAGATCACGTTTATTAAGTTTCTTTTCTCTCCGAATTGTATTTTTCTTTTCTCTTTTGTATTTTCTTTATTCTAGTGATAGGAGTAGTATAAATAGCCCCTGAAAGTACTAAGAAAGGGGTTAAGCATTTGAGCTATTAGTTGTAGTTAGATTTACTTTTCACTTTATCATCTCTTCCATCTCTTGTACTTTTCTTTGAGCTATGAGTAGCTAAATTCCCTCTCATTGAGAGAGGGAGCTCTGTTGTACTTGATGGATTAATGATAGTTAGTTTCTTCTTCTCTTCATATTCTCTTTGATTTTCTAGAAGGAATTTCATTTTAATGTTAGTGTTCAATCATCTTGGAAAAGAGGTTGAATGCAAAATGGGTTTCATGGGAACCTTGGAAAAGGAAACATGAAACCATGCTAGAAATTCCTTCTCACACTTGAGTAGGATCTGGGTTTTGGTGTTTGGATATGGTGAATATAATCCTCCCTCTACTTGGACCTATGATGATGTATAGTATAATCAGGGACCAAGCATATCTCTCTTCATGAGCAATTAGACCAAGGAATTGGCTATTGATCAAGATCTGAGAGATTGAGTCACTAAGGGATTGGGGCTCAATCAATCATGATTGCCAAGAGGTCAATGAGTTGCATGATTGAAGATGGGATGAACTGGATCTAATCCAAAGAGAACAACATCTCCTGATCTCAATGAATTCTCCCTATTCTGATCTTATCTTCCACTTTCTTTATAGCTTTCTTTATATTCTGCAAATCCCTATTCCTATTTACTTTTGAGTCATTTATGTTTCTGCACTTTACATTATTGTCATTTCCGTTTCTGTACTTTACTGCTTATATTTACTTTTGAGACATTTATGTTTCTGCCCATTTACAATTCTACAATCACCATTTATTTTGCTTAGCTTAACTAATTCACCAATCAATTAAAGTTGCTCAAATCTACCAATCTCTGTGGATATGATCCCACTCCACTGTGGGTTATTACTTGACGATAATTTTTGGTGCGCTTGCCAAAAGAACGGGTTCATCATTTTTTACATGGGGTGTGAATTCCGGCCCATCAACCACCCCTTGCACCTTGCTAGTAGCACGGAGAACCGTGCTAATTCTTAAGTGTGGGGAGGTCGTTCGACCGATCTCTGTAGGTAATAATCTCCTCTTTTCAACATCTATGGACTTTAATTCTCTTTTGTTTTGTTAATTAGGACACCTTGCATGTTTAGTTAGTTTTTCTTGTTAGGACTACTTGGTTAGGGTGATGACCTTTTTTTTTCCAAGAAACTGTATTTTCAGGGTACCCTACCAATTTTGAAAAAAAGTTCTTAAGTTAAATTTGCGTGAAGAATGTATTTTGGAACATAGTGTTTGAGCTGAGAGCACAAGCGTGTGAGTTTTGAACCTTATTGTGTGGTTATATCTTCTAACCACTTATTCCCATTCTTGTGTGCATTATTCTCTCTCTATGATTACAATCCTTGCTTTGTCTAATTTTATATATCCATTATTTTGTGTATGGATGTATTTACATGATTGAGGCCATCATTTCAATAGTCACTTTTTCCCAAACAGCCTTAACCCTTTTACCTACCATTGCTAACCAGTTTTGAGCCCATGATAAACTCTTTTTATTCTTAAATGGAGCACATCAACACCCCTAAGTGAAAAATAATGAACGTCCTTGGATTTGGATCCTTGATTATCTTAGGTGAGTAAGGGTGTGTATCATTCACTGGGAGGGTGTACTTGGGAACTTGGGTAGATGTAAAGGTATGTATTTGTGGTTGTAATTGAAAATTTTGGGAATTGGAAACATACTCATGTATTGAATGATTGAACCATATGCATTGGCATTTTTGTATATGAAACCCAAAAAAAAAAGGGGACAAGCAAAGAAAAGAAATATATATATATATGAGAATGAAGGAAAAGGAATGTAAAGAAAAAGAAATAGAAAAACAAAAGAAACAAAAATATGGAAAAAGAAAGCAATAAAAAGGGGACAAAAATACCCCAAAGTAAAGCAACAATAACAATGCATATGGAACGTGAACTAAAGAGAATGCATCAGTATATGAAAAAGTGGAAATCATGGGTAGCTATGTATTATATTAGAATTATATAGGTTGTTTTATGTGTTTGGTGAGATCTTAGGTTAATCAAGGATTCAAATTTGAAGCTCACTTGACCATATACATCCCTACCTTTACCCTAGCCCCATTACAACCTATGAACAAGACCTCATGATACTTGTATGCATGTATTGAGTAATTTTTTATTGTTAGATGAAAGATAAATCTTGGAAAGCATGATTAGGGGAGGATTGAGTGACGAACCCTATACACTTGAGCGAATAGAGTGGATACACTTCCGATGAGGGTTCGATGCTCAACTCCTCGTTCCCGGCTTTCACAAGCGTTTGTCTCGCAAGTTATATACACTTCATTTTGATGTTCAAATTGGTAGGATTCATGGACTACATGTCACCTTAGCCCTATATTCTCATATGCGCTCTTGGAGGATAGATTTATCCTTGACCAAGTAGATAGATACCTTTACATTAATTGCATGCATTCACTTAGGTAATTTGCACTTCATGAACCCTTTCCTCCCATGATCTTTGGTCTTTTATCTTTAGCATGAGGACATGCTCGGTTTAAGTGTGGGGAGGTTTGATAAACCCCAATTTTGTGGTTTATATTGGGTAGAATTTGGGAAGTTTGTCAATATTTTCCACACTTATTCACAAAAATTGTATGGTTTTGTATTCTCTTCCTAATATTGCTCCATGATGGAAAACATGCTTCTTTTGCTTTAAAAATGCCATATTTTAATCCTCTTTTATTACCATTCGATGCCATGATATGTTTGTTGAGTGATTTCAGAGTTTGTAGGGCAAGAATGGCCTAGAAGAGAGGAAGGAAGCATGCACAAGTGGAAGGAACATGAAGAATTGGGCTTTGGGGAAATCAACTTCGACGCGCACGTGCACCCCACGCGCACGCGTGGGTGCAAGGAGTTGGGTATGGCGTGCGAAGAGCGACGCATCCGCGTGGATTGGCGAAATCCCTATCGAGCGCACGCATGCTTGACGTGTACGCGTGGATCGCGAAATTCAGGTGACGCGTACGCGTGCATGTGACGAGCAGCACGTGACCTCATTAAAGAAATCGTGGCTGGCTATTTCTGAGGCTCAGCAGGCCCAAATTCAAGTTGATTTTGCATGGAAAAGACCTAGGAACTCTTGAGGGAAAGAGGGGGATCATTCATTACACACTTAGACACAATTTTGGCTAGTTTTTAGTTCTTGTTCTTCTAGAGAGAGAAACCCTTATTCCTCTCTAGATCTAGTTTGATTTAATCTTTCCTTGTTGAATTTTGAATTAGATTTTGTTGGTTTCTAGTTTTGATTACTTAATTTGAATTCTCTAGTATAATTTTGTTGAGATCTTGTGTTAGATTTATGTTTTCTTATTATTTCCCATTTTCTATTCATCTTACGAACTTTGTAGATCTTGAGTTTCTAATGATACATTGATGTTTTCCATGATTAATAGTATGGTTTGAGTGATTTTCTATTGATATTTATTAGTGGGTACTTTCAATTTCCAATTTAATTGCAATTTGAATATGTCTTTTATTAATGCTTACCATGTATTTGATGAAATGTTTCCCTTGATTATGGAGTAATTTTCTTTACTCTTAGCCTAGGCTAGGGGAATTGGGCAAACTTGAGTCATTGGGTCCAATGGATTTGGTGATTTGAGAACCCTTAGTGGTCAACTTGATAACCATTGACACTAGCCTACTACTAAGTCAATTAGTAGCTAGGTTGGGGCTTATGGATTGATGTTCATCAAGCCATTTGATATACATCAAGTATAGAAGAAAACTTAATGAGCTTGGTTCCTCACAATTTCCAAGATATGATTTTTAGACAAGGAAGGTGACCCCAATTCCTATGCCTAGCCAAAAGTTGCTTTTTTAATTCATATTTGAAACCTAAAAATTTCAATTGCTTAATTCTAGTTATAGTTACTTGTTTAGTTTTAGAGTAGAATTATATTAGATGTTCTCTTATTAGTTTGAAATTGCTCATACCTTACTTTAGTTACTTGATTTAGTTTCTTGCACTTTAAGATTTCTTGCTTGTTAAGTCTATTAGTTTAATTTCTTGATCATGACTTCCAACCCCAGAATTCTAACCAATGTTGATGCACACGTTTGCCCATTCCTTATGAGATGACCCGAGGTTTGAATACTTCGGTTACTTTTATTGGGATTGAACTTTGTGACAACCAAATCTTTAAAATTTGATTTGAGGATTATTTGTCGGTTGAGAGCTACACTTGCAACGTGAATATTTTGTGAAATTCTTTACCTACGATAGCCAACCTATCAAGTTCCTAAACTTAACCCTAGGACGTTAGTTACTCATGCTGATAGAAAAATACAATGGAAACGTAAAAGTGGGCAAGAGTCTTCTAACAAGGGTGAACTCTTGTATATATCTAATTTGCCAACTAAGGATTACAAAAATAAGATAAACTAAGTTGATATTGCAAAAATCTACTTTTAGGCCTACTTGGTAAGTGTTTGGGCTGAGCTTGAGTGTCCCCCATGAGCTAGTACTCCTTAGGGGCGTTGAATGCCACCCTTGGGCTCCCTTTTGGGTGTTGGACGCCAGCTACTCCCCTGTGGCCGCTGGACGCCAGGAATGGGGCTGGTGGCTGATATTGAACGCCAGTTTTGGGCCTTCATTTCTAAAGAAAGGTATAAACTATTATATATTTCTGGAAAACCCTGGATGTTAGCTTTCCATAGTCGTTGAGAGCGCGCCATTTAGACTTCTGTAGCTCATGAAAAGCTCTTTCGAGTGCACGGAGGTCAGATCCTGATAGCATCTACAGTCCACTCTCTGTCTCTGAATCAGACTTTTGCTTAAGCTCCTCAATTTCAACCAGAAAATACCTAAAATCACCATAAAACACAAAAACTCAAAGTAGAATCCAAAAATGTGAATTTTGCACTTAACCTATGAAATATAATAAAACTTAAACAAAACATAACAAAAACTATATGAAAATAATGTCAAAAAGCGTATAAAATATCCACTCATCAGTCTCCCCTTATTCTTTGACCGCTCCTTCCAGCTCAATTATCTCAACTTTTTGCTCTTGTTGCAATCCTTTCTTCAACTTATTCTCTTCTCCTTGAAGCTCCAAATTTCCCTTCTCATTATGCTCCTTAGTTAATTCTCCACATTTAACAAACAAGGTATCTTGGATAATTGAGCACAATGATGCCAATTGGCTCACCACTTCGGTTAGGCTAGCTATGAATTCCCCTTTCTTTTGGAGATGAGAGTAAAGATCTTGTTGTTCTTGCATGAAGGGGTGGAGAAATTCATCAAATAAAGGAGATGGTGGAAGAAAGGGTTCATTGTTTGGGAGAAAGGGTTCATAATTGGAAGGTGGTTGATAAGTGAGGTTCCTGTCGTGTTGGTCTAGAATTTCTCTTATAGGAATAAGAACTTTGTTGTAAGCATAGCTCCAAACCAATAAACAATTCTCACATAAAAAATTTGAGTTGTCACAAGTACAAACCCCAATGAAAATTTACCGATGTATTTAGACTCCGGGTCGTCTCACGAGGATAGCAATGAAGTGGTCAATTATTGGCTATGAGAAAGCAAGGGGGGTTTGATTAATAAGAGGGCAAGAAATTAAGTGAGCAAGATGCGTAAATCAGATAGGTAATTAAAGGAAGCAAGATAAAGGACTCTTGGCTAAGACTTATGTAATCGAGATCACTATCCTTGTCAACAATTTAAACATTGATAATCATGCGGAACCGAGCTCATTACGTCTACTCACTAAAGCCTTAAGTACGTAATGTCTACTCCTAGGCTTTGAGTACGTCAAATGGCTTGATCAACATCAATCCATAAGTCCCAACCTAGCTACTAATTAATTCAGTAGTAAGCTAGAGTCAGTGGTTATCAAATTGATCCCCAAGGGTTCTAGAATTACCAATTCAATGAAGCCCAAAGACTCAAGATCACTCAATCCCCTTAGCCTAGGCCAAGGGTTAAGAGAACTACTCAAAAACTATAGGAAGCATTATATCAAACACCTAATGTGCAATAAAAGTAAACATCACAAAATGCTAAACTTAAAGAAACCCATAACTTTCATAAGTGAGAAATCAATAATAGCAAGCAAGATCAACATAGAAGAAACATCAACATCAAATTGCATTAAATGTAAACCAAATTCAACATGAGTTTATCATCACAAAAGAAAGCAAAATGAGAATTTAACATTACATCTAAGAAAGACAAGATGTAGAGGTGAGAAATTGTGAAAGAAACAAGATGAAATCAAGTAATTAATTCAAGATCCAAGACATTTTAACCTAATCCTAACCTAATTCTAGAGAGAAGATGGAGCTTCTCTCTCTAGAAAACTAACTAAAGGCTCATGTTGGCTAACTAATTACTCCCCCTTTTCTTGGACTTCAATTCTGCATGAAATACACTCAGAAACAAATTGGATTTGGGCCTGGGCAGCTCAAAAATCGCCCCCAACATTTTGCCTTTAAGTGGGTCACGTGAGAGTATCGGCGCGTACGCGTCGATTGGCTGTTTCTTCACCTGCGCGGACGCATCTTGTACGCGTGTGCGTCTCTATGGAAAACCACTTTTGCGCGTGCGCGCCTGGTACGCGTGCACTCCCATTGATGCATTCTCAATCTTTGTTTCTTCATGCATTCTCCACTTTGTATGCTTTTCTCCTCATTTCTTCCATCCAATACTTGCCTTATGAACCTGAAATCACTTAATAAATATATCAAGGCATCGAATGGAATTAAAGTGAATTAAAATCACCAATTTAAGGGCCTAAAAAGCATGTTTTTTACACTTAAGCATAATTCAAGGGAGAATTACAAAACCATGCTATTTCATTGAATAAATGTGGGAAAAGGTGATAAAATCCCCTAAAATAAGCACAAGATAAACCATAAAATCGGGGTTTATCAAATCTCTCCACACTTAAACTAAGCATGTCCTCATGCTAAAATCAAGAAAGAAGCAAAGGGTATCAACATTTATTCAATGCAAACTAACTAAATGCAATCTACCTATATGCACCTATTTACATGAATGCAACAGCTTAGTCAAAATAAATCAATCTCCAAGAATACATATGCAAACACAAGGGCTAAGGCAATAGCAATCAAGGCAAACCACAATTGGATTGAATCATTGAAAGATTTTACAAACTTGCAAGAAAAGATGATCATGGGTGGAAACATGTAATTGAGCGATCGAACCCTTGCCGGATGTATATCCGCTCTAAGCACTCAAGTGTATGGGGTTGATTCACTCAATTCTCCCCTAATCAAGCTTTCCAAGATTTGTTTTTCATCTAACAATCAACAATTACTTTATGCATCCATACAAATATCATGAGGACTTTCCCATATGTTGTAATGGGGCTAGGGTCAAGGTAGGATGCATATGGTCAAGTGAGCTTGAAATTTGGATCCTTGATTAACTTAAACTTCCCACCTAACCTATGACAACCTATATAATTCTAACAACCTAGCTATCCATTCTTCACTTTTACACACACTTATGTATTCTCTTTTGATCACCACACACATGCATTGAACATTATTAAGCTTTGAACTTTGGAGCATTTTGTCCCCTTTTTATTGTAGTTCTCTCTCTTTTGTTTTTTGAAAAGAAACATAAACTATATACAAGAACATCAATGCATATGGGTTACACATGATTAATACATGAGTATGTACCCAATTCCCAAAATTTTCAACATAAATACAAAAACACACTTTTATCTCTACCCAATGTACCCAACTTTCCCAAAATCAAATGATGAACACTCTCACTAGCCTAAGCTAATCAAAGATCTAAACAAGAGACATTTATTATTTTTCTCTTAGGCTTGTAATGTGCTAAAATTAAGAATAAATGGGTTAAGCATAGGCTCAAAATTGGCAAACAATGGAAGATAAAAGGTAGGCTATTTGGGGTAAGTGAGCTATTTGAACAATGGCCTCAATCATGTAAATGCATGTATACAGAAAATAATGGACATAAAGAATAAAGCAAATCAAAGATTACAACCATAGGAAGGGGATAATGCACACAAGAATGAAAATAAGTGGTTATATGATGTAACCACACAATTAGGCTCAAAACTCTCATGCTTGTGTTCTTAGCTCAAAACATGATCCACAAAGTGTGTTAATCAAGCAAGTTCTAAAAAAATTTCTCAAAGTAGAATCCAAAAATGTGAATTTTACACTAAAACCTATGAGAACTCTATAAAACTTAAACAAAACATGCTAAACTATATGAAAATGATGCTAAAAAGCGTATAAAATATCCACTCATCACAACACCAAACTTAAACGGTTGCTTGTCTCCAAGCAACTAAAGACAAAGTATGATAAAAAAAAAGAGTAAGATACCATAAATCTCAAAGTTTCCAATGAAGCTCAGTTTCAATTAGATGAGCAGGACTTAGTAGCTTTTTGCTTCTGAATAGTTTTGGCATCTCACTATCCATTGAAACTCAGAAATGTTAGTCTCCTTAGGAACTTAGATTCCAGATGATATTATTGACTCTCCTAGTTCAGTTCTTTTTTATTCTTGCACACAGCTTTCAAAGTCTTGGTCGTGACCCTAAGCACTTTGTTTTCCAGTATTACCACCGGATACATAAATACCACAGACACTTTAACTCGGTGAACCCTTTTGGATTGTGATTCAGCTTTGCTAGAATCCCCAGATAGAGGTGTCCAGAGTTCTTAAGCACACTCTTAGGATCTTTGGATCCTTTTACGCTTGTCTTTTGGTTTAAAGAGCTATTGGCTTTTTCTGCTTTTTATTTATTATTTTTTTTGCCATTATTTTTTTTCATGCTTGTATTATTTTTTTTGCAGCATGCTTTTTCTTTTTGTTGCTTTTTCTTACTTCAAGAATCAATTTATTTAGATTTTTTAGATCACCAATAATACTTTTCCTTTTTTCATCATTCTTTCAAGAGCCAACATTCTAAAATTCCATCTTCAAATATGCACTGTTTATTTATACATTCAGAAAATAAAAGCAATGCCACCACATCAAGATAATTGAACTATTCTTATTATAAACTCAATATTCATGTACCTCTCAATTCTTTCCAAAAAAAATTTTCTTTTAAGCAAGGTGAGAGACATATGGAACATTTTATAACTTTAAGACATAAATGAAAATGATCATGCAATAAGAACAAGAGAACAGACAATACAACATAACAGAAAATGGAAAAATAACACAAGGATAGGTGATTAAGAGAACAAATCCACCTTTAATAGTGGCAGCTAGTGCTCTCCTTTGAGGATCCAATGTAGTGTTTGATCTCATAGCCTTTTAGTCTTCTCTAATTTCATTGAGTATGGTGGAATTCTCTTGATGATCCATCCTCAACTGATTCATGTTAGAGCTCAATTCTCCCATGGAAGTATGCCATTGATCCCAATAACTTTGAGGAGGAAAATACATCCCTTGAGGCATCTCAGGGATCTCATGCTGAGGTGGCTACACAGGCTCTTGTGCATGCTCTCTTGTTTGCTCCATCCTCTTCTTAGTGATGGGCTTGTCCTCCTCAATGGAGATATCTTCTTCTATGAAAATTCCAACTGAATTGCATAGATGACAGATGAGGTGAGGGAATGCCAACCTTGCTTTGGTGGAAGGCTTCTCAGCTATCTTGTATAATTCTTGAGGAATCACCTCATGTACTTCCACCTCACTTCCAATCATGACGCAATAGATCATGATGGATCTTTCAATAGTCACTTTTGACCGGTTGCTAGTGGGGATGATAGAGCGTTGGATGAATTCCAACAATCCTCTAGCTATGGGCTTGAGGTCAAGCCTTCTTAGTTGAATGGGCTTGCCTTGGGAATCCCTTTATCACTGTGCTCCTTCCACACAGATGTCTAAGAGCACTTAATCCAGTCTCTGATGATCAAAGTTGACTCTTCTAGTGTAAGGATGTGGATCTCTTTGCATCAAAGGCAAGTTGAACGCTAACCTCACACTCTCCGGGCTAAAATCTAAGATTCTCCCTCGGACCATGGTGCTCCAATTCTTGGGATTTGGGTTCATACTAATGTCATGGTTTTTGTGATCCATGCATTAGCATAGAACTCTTGCACCATTAAGATCCCAACCTCTTGGATGGGATTGGTTAGGACTTTCCAACCTCTTCTCCAGATTTCCGAATACTCATTCTTCTTGAGCCTGAAAGGGACCTCAGGGATCACTTTCTTCTCTGCCACTACTTCATAGAAGTGGTCTTAGTGGGCTTTGGTGATGAATCTCTCCATCTTCCAAGATTTAGAGGTGGTGGCTACTACCTTTTCTTTCCCCTTTCTAGAGGATTCTCCGACCTTGGGTGCCATAAGTGGTAATGAAAAGCAAAAAGCAACGCTTTTCCCACACCAAACTTAAAAGCTTTTCTCGTCCTCGAGCAAATATAAAGAAAAGAGAAGAATAGAGTAGAAGAACAAGAAAATAGAAGGAGATAGAGGGAGAAAGAGGGCTCGGCCGAATGGGGCTTATGAATGTATGAAGTGTGTGTGTATAAAGGGTTAGAAGGAGGGGTATTTAAAGGAGGAGGGTAGGGTAGGGTTAGGTTCGGTCATGGGTGGGTAATTGGGAGGGAAATTTGATTTTGCAGTGGGTGGGGGTTGGTGGGATTTATGATAGTTTTGGGGAAGTGATATGGATGTGATTGGGCTAGGGTTTATAGGGAAGAGTGTATAGGAAAGTGTGAAAGAAAGAAGGAAGAAGTGGGGTAGGTAAAGATGCTCTGGGACCCACTGGTCCTGAGAGGCTAGAGAATTCAGATTCCCTACCCTTTGCACTGGCGTTTGAACGCCCAGGGTCTGCTCAACGCCAGCTATGCTGCCCATTGGGGGCGTTGAACGCCCAGCCAGTGCTCCCTGGCTGGCATTCAATGCCAGCAACACTCTATCCAGAGTGTTCTGTTTTCACAACTTAACATTTCTATCTCTGTTCTGATTGCTGCACATGATCATGAAACTAAAAAATAACTTAAAGAAAAACAAATGAAAGAAAAATAGAAATAATTAATTAAGGCTGGGTTGCCTCCCAACAAGTGCTTCTTTAACGTCATTAGCTTTACGGTTAGCTTCTTACGGAGGTGAGTATGGGCTCAGAATTTCGTCCCTTACAGTGAACTTTCTTCCTGTCTTCTCATGAATGAGCTCCATATGCTCTAGAGACAGGATATGACTTATTGTAAATGGTATGACTAGCTTCTTGGTGAAGACAACTCTCATGCCAGGTGAGAGGCCTTCAGTGGGGACTTTCTTGTCCCTCCAACCTTTAGGTACTTTTTTTCTAGTACCGTTTGTAACATCCCGCATTTTTTTAAAATCTGAATATGAATAAATTATGATTTTATCTTATTAAGTTTAAACTTTATAATTTTAGAAAATTATTTTATTAGAACTAATTAAATAGATTCAGAGATAGTTTTATTTTGAATCAATTAATATTCTTAAGTAATTTTATTATAATGAAATATTTTGTAGAATTTTAGTAATTGAAAATTAAGAAAGAATTGTACAATTTAATTTAAGTAATTTTTATATGAATAAGTTATGACTTATTATTAATTTGAACTCTTTATTTTATAAACTGAACAATTAAGAATAATTAAATTAGTTTTATTAATATTTAGAGTTAAGTTAATTAATATTTTTGTGTAAATTCTTATAATTGGTTATTTTATATAATTAAATTTAAGAAATTTCTATTATGAATAAATGTGGTTTATTCTATTAATTTGAGCCCTAAAGATTAATTTATTAGGAATGATTAAATTAATTTTGATAAATACTTTAATTTGAAGTCAATTAGTATTTATGCACAATTTTGATTATAATTAGTTATTTTATATAAATTGAAATTAAAGTTATGATAGAAAAATAATGAAAGGTCATATAATTTAATATAGGTAATTGATATTTTGAGTTTAACTGTATTTTATAAGTTGTGATTAGTAAATTTATTTTATAATTTAAATTAAAAATAATTATTTGACTCATTGGTATGTTGGTAAATAAAATTATATGTGCCCTAAAAGTAATTTTTACAGTATTATATTTTTAAGATTCTATCTTGAATATATTTTATTTTAACCCTTGTCCCATGTTTTTTATTTTATACGTACTGTTATTATCCAATACATATACTCCCCGACCAATTAAAAGTACACACGCACCCCACCACTCACCCTTTCCCCAGTGATCCACGTTCTTTCATTCCTTACCATTCATTCGAACTCAACAATTCACTACACATTTCAATAGAATAACACATAGAGGGAGAAAAGGGGGAGACGAGAGACTGAGAAACAGGGGAAGAGGGAGCATGAGAGTACGAGATGCAGAGGGAAGAGGGGAAGGGGGAGCAGTGCCGGTGGGTATCACTGCCACCGTCGCTGCTGTTGCTGTCGAATAGAAGAGGGAGGGAGGCCGTCGCACTTCTAGCCGCCGCTGAAGCTTCTCTCACCACTGTCAAAGCCGGTTAGGGCAGAAGAGAAGAGGAAGAATGACGGAGAAGAGAAATTAACGGGGAGGGTAATGTTGTTGCTGTCAATTTGGAGCTACTACAGGAACGGTGGTTCCTGCCTCTAACCTTTGCTCTTTTGATTTCTGGAGCTGCCGTGGGTGGAGCTTGTCATCGAAGAAAGCAAGCTGCCGCTAGCAACTCTTAATCAAGCCAGTATCCTCCTCCTTGTTCTGATTCTAATTTTCCCATTTTTGAAACCGTAACACTCTCACCCTTACTCTGAATATACTTTGTTTCTCTTCCATGTGGTTGTTTTAATCATGGTTGCCTATATCTTTGTTGCTCAGCCCCTTTTTGGCACCTATTTCCTGTTACAATTAGGTCGAGTATTGAAGCTGGTGCTGCCATGGGACGGTTGAAGCTGTTACTGATTCTAATTTTGCTATCTGGGTACTGGTCTTATCTTCTCCTTAGGGTTGATCCATTTACACGTTTTGTTTTGTCACTGCTATGGTTGTCATGTTCTGGTTTTAACTCTATCTTAGTTCTTGCTTTGTCTTGAATCCCTAGAGCTGAAATTGCTTTTGATTCCTATCCAATTTGAATCCTCTATTTTACTGCAACCATGGTCAGTGCTGCGAAGGCTAATGTTGTTGCTGTTCCGGTTGCGTGAGAGTTACCGCTGCTGCCCTGAAACTAAAAGAGAAGAGAGTTGTTACGTTAAAGTATGCGATTGCGACATCGAGGTAGGGGGTTTAAAATGATTTTAATTTAGGAATGCCAACAAGGTTTACTGAATAACTGCAAATAGTATTAATAGTTGTGAGTAATTAGTTGATTATATGAATGTTGGATTGTGATTGCGATTGTGCTTGGTGCTGTGATTGAATTGATTGTAATTATGTGTGGTAGATGATTGAATTATTGATTATTGGTTGTTGAAATGGTTGTTTGGTATATTGCTATGGCTGTGAAAGTGACTTGAGATTAGTAAAGGATTGTGGTTTTGATTGATTATGTATAAATGGTTGAGATTAAGATAATCATTTGATATATTTGATATTGGATTGATAATTGTTGAAGAATTAGGGCGTACAAGACTAAACTATTATTAAGAATCTGGTTTTCAAAATAGAATGGTTACTTTGAGGACGGCCTAATAATTTGCTAGCGATCGAAATGGTATGAGATTAAAATCTGAGTAAACTTTAACAAGTGTAGTTGTTAGGATTTAAATTTGAAAGTTTCGTATTAACTGAAGATTTAGTTATAATTTTTCAAAGTTAAGCCGTAAAATATGATTTTCTGCATTACCTTTAAGTGAAAACAGTAACTTTGAAAGACTGTAACTAATTCTGTGATGATTGGAATTGCGTTGAACCAAGTTCCGGTTAAAATTGGGAATATTTGGGACTGAATTGGAGAGTTTGAGATCTTTTCATTAAATATAAGATTTATGGTGAATTTTTGAGTAATGGTTGTGGGATCTGATTTTTTACTACAAAATTTTTGGAACAGCAGTAACTTGTTGGCTCTGCTATGAATGTTCCGAATTGAATTTTGAAGTGAAACCAATTTTAAATGAAACTTTAGTCCTATTATTTTAATATCGTAAAATTTCAGAACGGTTGAACTTGCGGTTTAAAGGATACAAATTTTTGAAATACAATGCATGATGCAATAAAGGCCAGATTCTGATTTCTTAAATCAGTAAATTTGGAAGTTTATAACTTTTGAACCTGGTTGGATATCGAGGTGCAACCAATTGGAAGTTAAAATTAAGTATGTTTAGCATATGTGACTTAAATTTCAGGGCTATCCATTTTTTAATGAGTAAGTTATGGGGCTTGGAAGAAGATAAGTTCATTAAGTTTTAAAACAGAATTCTACAGAAACTTAATCAACTTCTAGGTTATATAACTTCTTCATTAAAAATGACATTGATCTGAAACCAATTGGAAAAAAACTTGAATGAGTGAAGTTGAACTATCTTAATTTTTAAAGTCATTGGATTTAACTTGGATTTTATATTGAATTTTGAATATCACATGCTGCTGCTGTTTTTCTGGTTTTATGCACTGCAGAGCAGTCACAGTTTTTCCTCTATTTCTAAGGATAGAGAAACCAGAAAATTATGATCTTTAGTTTGTTAGAAAGCTTATTTCAAGATGAATGCCTGGACATAAAGTTTGCACAATTCCGAGTTTATTTGCTATACTAAAAACAGAAAAGAACATAGAGTGCTGAGAATGTCTGAGTGAGAGTTATGAGTTCATAAAATTAAAGATAAACCTTAGCGTCATAGGGCTGATTCAATGTTGAAATTTGTTTGATTCTGAATTGATTTGATATTGAAGAGGTTGAAAAGAGTTTGGTAAATTGTTTGGTTGGGACCCATAAGGGTGGCTAAGTCCTATTTTTAAAGGAGATTATGTCCAAATTTTTATAAAAGTAAAAGGACTTAATCAAAATGAATACTTGAGACTTGTTTAACGATAATAACTTTACTGATTCTTTTGAGAAAATATATTTGGTTTATAAAGTTGTTATCAAGGACGTGGGTTTTTTCCCGCTTGCATATTTACAATTACAAAAGAGTAAAGAGATAAAAAGAAAAGAGTAATCAGAGCAGAGTAGAAAAATACAGAGAACAGAGCAGCCAAAGTAAAATAAAGAGATAAAGAGAAAAAGAGTAATATAGATACAAATGAAAGAGTAATCAGAGAAAAGTAAAGAGATACAGAGAACAGAGCAACTAGAGTAGAGTAAAGAGATGTAGAGAAAAGAGAAACCAGAGAGCAAAGTAAAGAGATATTTGTATATATATATATATATATATATATATATATATATATATATATATATATATATATATATATATATATATATATATATTAGTTGCTTGATGCAACCCAGAGTTATATTTATATATATTAGTTGCTTAATGCAACCCAGAGCTTCTGTAGGGAAACTAAGTTACCTACAGCCATTTTTCGCTTCCCCAGAGCAGAGCAGAGTATATATATATTTTCCTGCAGTAAGCAGAGGCTATCTCAAATGAGCGGCTATTATTATATGCGCATTTATTTAGGAACGGAAAATTGTATCCGGGAAAATCGGGACTACTCGTGACCGGATAAATGTCGGGATTGCGGGCAGCCAACAGACACATGAGCTCATGGCCTGTACTAGGACTAGACATTCATCATATGCATCTATGTGACATTGTTTGGGTATGTATATTGTAATTGGTTTGTGACGAGCGGATAATTTATACGCTTTTTGGCATTATTTTTACATAGTTTTCAGTATAATTTAGTTAGTTTTTAATATATTTTTATTAGTTTTTAAATAAAATTCACATTTCTGGACTTTACTATGAGTTTGTGTGTTTTTCTATAATTTCAGGTAATTTCTGGCTGAAATTGAGGGACTTGAGCAAAAATCTTATTTAGGCTGAAAAAGGACTGCAGATGCTGTTGGATTTTGACCTCTCTGCACTCAAAGTGTATTTTCTGGAGCTACAGAACTTCAAATGGCGCACTCTCAATTGCGTTTGAAAGTAGACATCCAGGGCTTTCCAGCAACATATAATAGTCAATACTTTTCCCGAGTTTAGATGATGCAAACTGGCATTCAACGCCAGTTCCATGCTGCATTCTGGAGTTAAACGCCAGAAACAGGTTGCAAAGTGGAGTTAAACGCCAGAAACAGGTTACAAACTGGCGTTCAACTCCAAGAGAAGCCTCTACACGTGAAAAGCTCAATGCTCAGCCCAAGCACACACCAAGTGGGCCCCAAAAGTAGATTTCTGCATCATTTACTCATTTCTGTAAACCCTAGTAACTAGTTTAGTATAAATAGGACTTTTTACTATTGTATTTACATCTTTAGTTTCATCTTTAGATCACGTTTGGGGGCTGGCCATTCGGCCATGCCTGAACCTTCATCACCTATGTATTTTCAACGGTAGAGTTTCTACACACCATAGATTAAGGTGTGGAGCTCTGTTGTTCCTCATGGATTAATGCAAAGTACTACTGTTTTTCTATTCAATACAAACTTATTCCGCTTCTAAGATATTCATTCGCACTTCAATGTGAATGTGATGATCATGACAATCATCATCATTCCTAACTTATGAACGTGTGCCTGACAACCACTTCCGTTCTACCTTAGATTGAATGGGTATCTCTTGGATATCTAATACAGGGGACCGAGTCCGAGATATTAGAATCTTCGTGGTATAAGTTAGAACCCATGGATGACCATTCCTGAGATCCAGAAAGTCTAAACCTTGTCTGTGGTATTCTGAGTAGGATCTGGGAAGGGATGGCTGTGACGAGCTTCAAACTCGCGAGTGTTGGGCGTAGTGACAGACGCAAAAGGATCAATGGATCCTATTCCAGTATGATCGAGAATCGACAGATGAATAGCCGTGCTGTGACAGAGCATCTTGGACCATTTTCACTGAGAGGACGGGAAGTAGCCATTGAAAACGGTGATGCCCAACATAAAGCTTGCCATGAAAAGGAGTAGGAATGATTGGATGAAGACAGCAGGAAAGCAGAGGTTCAGAGGAACGAAAGGCATCTCTATACGCTTATCTGAAATTCTCACCAATGAATTACATAAGTATCTCTATCCTAGTTTATATTTCAATTATCTTTTAATTATAAAATCTCCATAACTATCTGAATCCGCCTGACTGAGATTTACAAGGTGACCATAGCTTGCTTCAAGCCGACAATCTCCGTGGGATCGACCCTTACTCACGTAAGGTTTATTACTTGGACGACCCAGTGCACTTGCTGGTTAGTTGTGCAGAATTGTGACAAAGTGTGATTCATGTTTGAGAGCACCAAGCCATTGGTGCCATTGTTGAAGATCACGATTTCATGCACCAAGTTTTTGGCGCCGTTGTCGGGGATTGTTCGAGTTTGGATAACTGACAGTTCATCTTGTTGCTCAGATTAGGTAATTTTATTTTAATTTTAAGCTTTTTATTTCTTATTTTCGAAAAAAAAAAATTTTTTTCTTCTTTTTCATTTTTCCCAAAATAATTTTCAAAAAATCCAAAAAAAATTAATAAAATCATAAAATCAAAAATAATTTGATGTTTCTTGTTTGAGTCTTGAGTCAAATTTTAAGTTTGGTGTCAATTGCATCTTTTTAATTTTCTAAAAATTATTTTCGAAAATTTCATGCATTGCATTCTTCATGATCTTCAAGTTGTTCTTGGCCAGTCTTCTTGTTTGATCTTCATATTTTCTTGTTTTGTGTATTTTCTAGTTTTTCATATGCATTTTCAATTTGTTAGTGTCTAAAGCTTGAAAATTTCTAAGTTTGGTGTCTTGCATATTTTTCTTTTCTTGAAAATTTTCAAAAATAAGTCTTGATGTTCATCTTGATCTTCGAAGTGTTCTTGGAGTTCATCTTGACATTCATAGTGTTCTTGCATGCATCATGTGTTTTGATTCATAATCTTCATGTTTTGAGTCTTTTTGTTGTTTTTCTCTTTCATCATTAAAAATTCAAAAATCAAAAAAATATCTTTCCCTTTTTCTTCTCATCAAATTCGAAAATTTGAGTTGACTTTTTCAAAAAAAATTTTAAATCTTGTTATTTCTTATGAGTCAAATCAAATTTTCTATTTAAAAATTCTATCTTTTTCAAATCTTTTTCAAAAATCAAATCTTTTTCAATTTCCTTTTAATATTTTCGAATTCCTTTTTAAAATTTTTCGAAATCTTTTTCATTTTTCTTTTAATGTTTTCGAAAATATTCAAATTAATTTTCAAAATCTTTTTCTTATTTTATTTTATAATTTTCAAAATTATTACTAGCATTTAATGTTTTGATTCAAAAATTTTTCAAGTTGTTACTTGCCTATAAAGAAAGGTTCAATCTTTAAATTTTAAAATCATATCTTTTAGTTTCTTATTAGTCAAGTAATCATCTTTAACTTCAAAAATCAAATCTTTTTTCAATCAATCCTATATTTTTGTTTCAATCATATCTTTTTCAAAACTACCTAACTAATTCTCTGTAATTTTCGAAAATCACCTTCCTCTTTTTCAAAATTCCTTTTTAATTAACTAATTATTTTAATTTTTAATTTTAATTTTATTTCTTTTCTAATTTTCGAATTTTATTTTAATTTCAAATTAAAAACAAAAATATTTTTATTTTAATTTATTTAATTTTCGAAAATTCTTCTCTCTCGCCTCCTTCTAATTATTTATTTATTTACTAACACTCCTCTCCATCTAAGAATTCGAACCTACTCCTCACCCTTGTGTTTGGATTCTCCATCTTCTATTCATATCTTCTTCTACTCACATAAAGGAATCTCTATATTGTGACATAGAGGATTCCATATTTTTTTTTCTGTTTTCTTCTTTTTCATATGAGCAGGAACAAGGATAAGAACATTCTTGTTGAAGCTGATCCTGAACCTGAAAGGACTCTGAAGAGGAAGCTAAGGGAAGCTAAAGCACAACTCTCTGGAGAAAATCTGACTGAAAATTTCGAAAAAAAAGGAGACATGGCCGAAAATAATAACACTGCAAGGAAGATGCTTGGTGACTTTACTGCACCAAATTCCAATTTACATGGAAGAAGCATCTCAATCCCTGCCATTGGAGCAAACAATTTTGAGCTTAAACCTCAATTAGTTTCTCTGATGCAACAGAATTGCAAGTTTCATGGACTTCCATCAGAAGATCCTTTACAGTTCTTAACTGAATTCTTGCAGATCTGTGATACTGTTAAGACCAATGGGGTTGATCCCGAGGTCTACAGTCTTATGCTTTTCCCATTTGCTGTAAGAGACAGAGCTAGAATATGGTTTGACTCTCAACCTAAAGATAGGCTGAACTCTTGGGATAAGCTGGTCACGGCTTTCTTAGCCAAGTTCTTTCCTACTCAAAAGCTTAGTAAGCTTAGAGTGGATGTTCAAACCTTCAAACAGAAAGAAGGTGAATCCCTCTATGAAGCTTGGGAGAGATACAAGGAACTGACTAAAAAGTGTCCTTCTGACATGCTTTCAGAATGGACCATCCTGGATATATTCTATGATGGTCTTTCTGAGCTATCAAAGATGTCACTGGACCATTCTGCAGGTGGATCCATTCACCTAAAGAAAACGCCTGCAGAAGCTCAAGAACTCATTGACATGGTTGCAAATAACCAGTTCATGTACACTTCTGAAAGGAATCCTATGAATAATGGGACGCCTATGAGGAAAGGGAGTTCTTGAAATTGATACTCTGAATGCCATATTGGCTCAGAATAATATATTAACTCAGCAAGTCAATATGATCTCTCAGAGTCTGAATGGATTGAAGGAATCATCTAACAGTACTAAAGAGGCATCTTCTGAAGAAGAAGCTTATGATCCTGAGAACCCTGCAATAGCAGAGGTGAATTACATGGGTGAACCCTATGGAAACACCTATAATCCCTCATGGAGGAATCATCCAAATTTCTCATGGAAGGACCAACAAAAGCCTCAACAAGGCTTTAACAATGGTGGAAGAAACAGGTTTAGCAATAGCAAGCCTTTTCCATCATCCACTCAGCAAAAGACAGAGAGTTCTGAGCAGGATCCATCTAGCTTAGCAAACATAGTCTCTGATCTATCTAAGGCCACTCTAAGTTTCATGAATGAAACAAGGTCCTCCATTAGGAATTTGGAGGCACAAGTGGGCCAGCTGAGTAAAAGAATCACTGAAACTCCTCCTAGTACTCTCCCAAGCAATACGAAGAGAATCCAAAAAGAGAGTGCAAGGTCATTGATTTAATCATCATGGCCGAACCTACAAGGGAGGGAGAGGACGTGAATCCCAGTAAGGAAGTCCTCCTAGGACGCCCAGTGATCAACAAGGAGTTTTCCTCTGAGGAACCAAAGGAATCTGAGGCTCATTTAGAGACCATAGAGATTCCTTTGAACCTCCTTATGCCATTTATGAGCTCTGATGAGTATTCTTCTTCTGAAGAAAATGAAGATGTCACTGAAGAGCAAGTTGCCAAGTACCTTGGTGCAATCATGAAGCTGAATGCCAAATTATTTGGTAATGAGACTTGGGAAGATGAACCTCCCTTGCTCATTAATGAACTGAGTGATCTGGATCAACTGACATTGTCTTAGAAGAAACAGGATCCTGGAAAGTTCTTAATACCTTGTACCATAGGCACCATGACCTTTGAGAAGGCTCTATGTGACCTTGGATCAGGGATAAACCTCATGCCACTCTCTGTAATAGAGAAACTGGGAATCTTTGAGGTGCAAGCTGCCATAATCTCACTGGAGATGGCAGACAACTCAAGAAAACAGGCTTATGGACAAGTAGAGAATGTATTAGTAAAGGTTGAAGGCCTTTACATCCCTGCTGATTTCATAATCCTAGATACTAGGAAGGATGAGGATGAATCCATCATCCTTGGAAGACCCTTCCTTGCCACAGCAAGAGCTGTGATTGATGTGGACAGAGGAGAATTGATCCTTCAACTGAATGAGGACAACCTTGTGTTTAAAACTCAAGGATCTCCTTCTGTAACCATGGAGAGGAAGCATGAAAAGCTTCTCTCACTACAGAGTCAACCAAAGCCCCCAAAGTCAAACTCTAAGTTTGGTGTTGGGAGGCCACAACCAAACTCTATGTTTGGTGTTGAACCCCCACATTCAAACTCTAAGTTTGGTGTTGGGAGGTTCCAACAATGCTCTGAACATCTGTGAGGCTCCATGAGAGCTCACTGTCAAGCTATTGACATTAAAGAAGTGCTTGTTGGGAGGCAACCCAATGTTATCTAATTATATTTATTTATTTTCCATTGTCATTTTGTGTTTTCTTTAGGTTGATGATCATGTGAAGTCACAAAAACTACTGAAAAATAAAAAAATAGAATGAAAAATAGAATGAAAAATAGCACACCCTGGAGGAGAACAGTTTGGCGTTTAAATGCCAGAAACAAGCATCTGTCTGGCGTTTAACGCCAGAAACAGGCACCAAGCTGGCGTTTAACGCCAGAAACATGCATCTACCTGGCGTTAAATGCCAGAACAGAGCATGGAAGTGGCGTTTAACGCCAGAAACAGGAAGCAGTCTGGCGTTAAACGCCAGGATTGCATGTATAGGGCATTTTACACGTCTAAAGGGTGCAGGGATGAAAAATCCTTGACACCTCAGGATCTGTGGACCCCACAGGATTTCCACATGATCTGTGGACCCCACAAGATCCCCACCACTTCTTCTCACCACTCACATCCATCTTCTCTTCCCCATAAATCCCACCTACCTTCAAATTCAAAATATTTTCCATCCCAAACCCAACCCTAATGGCCGAAACCTAACCCTCCCCCCTCCTATATAAACCCCTCATTCCTTCTTCATTTTCACACAACACAACCCTAACTTCTCACCTTGGCCGAAAACACCTCACCCTCCATCTCCTCCATTTTCTTCTTCTTCTTCTACTACCTTCTTTCTTCTTTTGCTCAGGGACGAGCAAACACTTAAAGTTAGGTGTGGTAAAAGCATAGCTTTTTGTTTTTCCATAACCATTTATGGCACCTAAGACCAGAGAAACCTCTAGAAAGAGGAAAGGGAAGGCAATTGCTTCCACCTCTGAGTCATGGGAGATGGAGAGATTCATCTCAAAGGTCCATCAAGACCACTTCTATGAAGTTGTGGCCAAGAAGAAAGTGATCCCTGAGGTTCCTTTCAAGCTCAAGAAGAATGAGTATCCGGAGATCCGACTTGAAATCCAAAGAAGAGGTTGGGAAGTTCTCACCAACCCCATTCAACAAGTCGGGATCCTAATGGTTCAAGAGTTCTATGCAAATGCATGGATCACTAGGAACCATGATCAAAGTGTGAACCCGAATCCAAAGCATTGGCTTACCATGGTTCGGGGAAAATACTTAGATTTCAGTCTGGAAAATGTAAGGCTGGCGTTCAACTTGCCAATGATGGAAGAGAACGCACGCCCCTACACAAGAAGGGTCAACTTTGATCAAAGGTTGGACCAAGTCCTCATAGACATGTGTGAGGAAGGAGCTCAATGGAAAATTGACTCAAGAGGCAAGCTGGTTCAATTAAGAAGGCATGACCTCAAACCAGTGGCTAGGGGATGGCTAGAGTTCATTCAACGCTCAATCATTCCTACTAGTAACCGGTTTGAAGTTACTATAGACCGAGCCATCATGATCCATAGTATCATGATTGGAGAAGAGGTGGAAGTTCATGAGATTATACCTCAAGAACTCTACAAGGTGGCTGACAAGTCCTCCACTTAGGCAAGGTTAGCCTTTCCTCACCTCATTTTCCACCTCTATAATTCGGCTAGAATTGACATAGAGGGAGACATCCTCATTGAAGAGGACAAGCCCATCACTAAGAAAAGGATGGAGCAAATAAGAGATCATGGACCTCAACATGAGCATGAGGAAATTCCTCACCATGAAATCCCTGAGATGCCTCAGGGGATGCACTTTCCTCCACAGAATTATTGGGAGCAAATCAACACTTTCCTAGGAGAATTAAGTTCCAACATGGGACAACTAAAGGTGGAGCATCAAGAGCACTCCATCATCCTCCATGAAATTAGAGAAGATCAAAGAGCTATGAGGGAGGAGCAAGAAAGACAAGGAAGAGACATAGAGGAGCTAAAGAGCACCATTGGTTCTTCAAGGAGAGGAAGACGCCACCCTCACTAAGGTGGACTCATTCCTTAATCTCCTTGTCTATTTATTTTCTATTTTTCGGTTTTTGAGCCTTATGTGTTATTTATGTTTGTGCCTTTACTACATGATCATTAGTGTCTAAGTGTCTATGCCTTAAAGTTATGAATATGAATCCATCACCTCTCGTGAATGAAAAATGTTTTAATTACAAAAGAACAAGAAGTACATGGTTTCGAATTCATCCTTGAAACTAGTTTAATTGTTTTGATGTAGTGATAATACTTTTTGTTTTTTGAATAAATGCTGGAATAGTGCATGTCTTTTGAAGTTGATGTTTCTGAATGTTAAATATGTTGGCTCTTGAAGAATAAGGAAAAAGGAGACATGTTATTTGATAATCTGAAAAATCATAAAAATGATTCTTGAAGCAAAAAAAAAGCAATGAATACAAAAGCTTGCAGAAAAAAAATGCGAAAAAAAAGAGAAAAAGAAAAAGAAAAAGCAAGCAGTAAAAGCCAAAAGCTCTTTAAACCAAAAGGCAAGAGCAAAAAGGCAATAGCCCTTAAAACCAAAAGGCAAGGGTAATAAAAGGGATCCAAGGCTTTGAGCATCAGTGGATAGGTGATGCCAGGGCATTTTGGCCAGTTTCATTGACCTTTTCTTTACTGTTTTTAAGGTAGTTTCATGCATTTTCTTAGGAAATAAGCTAGTTTTGGGTGGATATTCACTTACATCTTGATTCAAGCATACATTGTGCATTTTACATGATTTCATCAGGATTTTGCATGAATTATATGATAAATTGGATGATGCATGATCCATGATTAAGAGCAAGACTTTGATGCACTTTGTTTGATTGATTTCAGGCCAAAAGAAGAAGAGAAGAGCCACGTTAGTGGCTACGTTAGTTACACTAACGTGGGCACTAACGTGGAAGGAAGGAAAGCCACAACGTTAGTGAGAAAAGTTAGTGGCATTAACTTTGAAGAAAGGAAATGGATCCAACGTTAGAGACACTTAACATTATCACTAACGTTGGCCAATGCTCATAAGTGGCCACGTTAGAGTCCACGTTAACTTAGTTAATGTGGCCTCTAACGTTAAAAGGGGGAAAGGAAGCAAACGTTAGTGACATTCAATATTGTCACTAACGTTGGCCTAAGTGCACAATGCCACGTTAACTCCCACGTTAACTTGGTTAACGTGGGAGCTAACGTGAAGACGCAAGGGTGGTCGACAACGTTAGTGACACCCAGCATTGTCACTAACGTTGAAAGCAACCACACAACCCCAAGGAGTCACGTTAACTTAGTTAACGTGGAAGTTAACGTGAAGAAGAGAAGTTGTCGACAACGTTAGTGACACCAAACATTGTCACTAACGTTGCCAACACAAGCCACAAAGAGCCACGTTAACTCCCACGTTAACTTAGTTAACGTGGTAGTTAACGTGGGCAAAAGTCCCACATGGCAGCTTGACCATGCCTTCTTCAAACAAGAATAACTTGAGCCACAAAACTCCAAATGAGGTGATTCTAGTGGCATTGGAAAGTAGGATTCCAGAGCTTTCCAAGCATATATGGCACTACATGGTTGACACTAAATTTGAGGGAGAAACCCTGCCCCGAAAGTGCAATGATGAACATGGTATCAGCCTGTATTGTGGCCAACTGACCTCTTCACCTTCCAAGAAGTATAACTCGAGTTGTAGAGCTCCAAATGATGCGCTTCCAAAGGCATTGGAAAGTAGACATCCAGGGCTTTCCAAAAATGTATAATAGTATGGGGTGGACACTAAGTTTGAGCTTCAGAAACATGAAAATCGCTGGCGTTATTGGCAATCAACATTTCCAATAACGTTGGCATATATGCCAGCGACCATGTCCACTTCAAAGGAGCATAACTTGAGTTACAGAGGTCCAATTGAGGTGATTCCAGTTGCGTTAGAAAGCTGACATTCAGAGCTTTCCAATGATATATAATACTTTATAGTGGGCATGAAATTGGAGCACAAACAAGAGGCATCCTTTATGCCCCAAAAACACCAACTGGGCAGCAAGTGCAACGTTAGCCACAATAACTTTAACACTAACGCCACACTTGTAGCGTTAGTTTGGCTAACTTTGGCACTAACTTTAGCACCTAGACCTCAACTTGACTCACTTCTCTCTCAAGCCCACTTCAAAGCTCAAGCAAGCAAGCCCACAATTGTCAACCAATCAAGGCCACAAGAAGCATCTAGAATAGGAATTTTCATTTAATTGTAATTTTCTTTCATTTTGTAATTTAGGAGAGCCTATATAAAGGTCTTAGTTTTTACATTGAAATCATCTTAGGCTAGACGAGGGGGAATCCTGGAATGGGGGATTGAAGAGGGGTCTTCGGACTCCCTCCCCTCACACACTTTTCCTTTTCTTTATTTGTACTTTTCATTTATGAATTTGAAGTTTTATTTTCAGTTTTTATCTTCATCTTTACTCTTCTACACTTTCTTTCTTTTCTATTTTTAGAGCAATGATCAACTAACTCTTTACATTGGGTTAGAGAGCTCTATTGTGAATCAATGGATTAAGTGTAGTTCTTATTATTCTTCTTCGATCTTTCCTCTTGATTTTACTTGAAAGCTTTCGATCTTCATCCAATTGAGTAGTTATCTTGGAAGAGAAGCTATTCAAACTTGGATCTCTTTTGAACCTTGGAAGAGGAATGAAGAGATCAAGCTAGAAATGCTTTCTCATGCTGGACCAAATTGGGTTTGGATGGGTATGCGACTATAACCCTCTCAATACTTGATTTGGGAAATGCATGTGGTATAATCAGTGACTATACTTCATCTCTTCTCATGAGCAATTGACCAAGGAATTGGCTATTGATCAAGATTTGAGAGATTGAATTACAAGAAATTGTAATTCGATCACTTAAGATTGCCAAGGAGATCAATGAGTGCATTGATTGAGGAAGAGATGAGAATGAACTTGATCTGGAGGATTGCAATATCTCTTGATCCCAATGTTCATTTTATTTTTAGTTCTTATATTTACTTTTCCTGTCATTTTACTTCTCTGCACTCTATTGCTTTCTTTACTTTTCTGTCAATTTACAATTTCTTGTTGCTTATCACTCCAATCTGATTCGTCTAACTAGGATAATCAATTAACCATTGATTGCTTAATCCTTTAATCTCTGTGGGATTCGACCTCACTCTATTGTGAGTTTTACTTGACGACAATTCGGTATACTTTCCGAAGGGAGATTTGTTGAGAGACAAGTTTTCCCCGCATCAATAGGAGGGCCTAGAGGAATAAAATCCTGGCCTACGCGGCTAAACCAAGCTGTCCCTAACCATGTGCTTGTGGCGTGAAGGTGTCAAGTGAAAACTTGAGACTAAGCGGTTAAAGTCAAGGTCCAAAGCAAAAAAAAAAGAAGAAGAGTGTGCTTAAGAACCCTGGACACCTCTAATTGGGGACTTTAGCAAAGCTGAGTCACAATCTGAAAAGGTTCACCCAGTTATGTGTATGTGGCATTTATGTATCCGGTGGTAATACTGGAAAACAAAGTGCTTAGGGCCACGGCCAAGACTCATAAAGTAGCTGTGTTTAAGAATTAACATGCTGAACTAGGAGAATCAATAACACTATCTGAATTCTGAGTTCCTATAGATGCCAATCATTCTGAACTTCAATGGATAAAGTGAGATGCCAAAACTATTCAAGAGGCAAAAAGCTACAAGTCCCGCTCATCTGATTGGAGCTAAGCTTCATTGATATTTTGGAATTTATAGTATATTCTCTTCTTTTTATCCTATTTGATTTTCAGTTGCTTGGGGACAAGCAACAATTTATGTTTGGTGTTGTGATGAGCGGATAATTTATACGCTTTTTGGCATTATTTTTACATAGTTTTCAGTATAATTTATTTAGTTTTTAATATATTTATATTAGTTTTTAAATAAAATTCACATTTCTGGACTTTACTATGAGTTTGTGTGTTTTTCTGTGATTTCAGGTAATTTCTGGCAGAAATTGAGGGACTTGAGCAAAAATCTGATTTAGGCTGAAAAAGGACTGCAGATGTTGTTGGATTCTGACCTCTCTGCACTCAAAGTGGATTTTCTGGAGTTATAGAACTCCAAATGGCGCGCTCTCAGTTGCGTTGGAAAGTAGACATCTAGGGCTTTCCAGAAATATATAATAGTTTATACTTTTCCCGAGTTTAGACGACGCAAACTGGCATTCAACGCCAGTTCCATGCTGCATTCTAGAGTTAAACTCCAGAAACAGGTTGCAAAGTGGAGTTAAACGCCAGAAACAGGTTACAAACTGGCGTTCAACTCCAAGAGAAGCCTCTACACGTGTAAAGCTTAATGCTCAGCCCAAGCACACACCAAGTGGGCCCCAGAAGTAGATTTCTGCATCATTTACTCATTTCTGTAAACCCTAGTAACTAGTTTAGTATAAATAGGACTTTTTACTACTGTATTTACATCTTTAGTTTCATCTTTAGATCACGTTTGGGGGCTGGCCATTCGGCCATGCCTGAACCTTCATCACTTATGTATTTTCAACGGTAGAGTTTCTACACACCATAGATTAAGGTGTGGAGCTCTGCTGTTCCTCATGGATTAATGCAAAGTACTACTGTTTTTCTATTCAATACAAACTTATTTCGCTTCTAAGATATTCATTCGCACTTCAATGTGAATGTGATGATCGTGACAATCATCATCATTCCCAACTTATGAACGCGTGCCTTACAACCACTTCTGTTCTACCTTAGATTGAATGGGTATCTCTTAGATATCTAATACAGGGGACCGAGTCTGAGATATTAGAATCTTCGTGGTATAAGTTAGAACCCATGGATGGCCATTCCTGAGATCCGGAAAGTCTAAACCTTGTCTGTGGTATTCCGAGTAGGATCTGGGAAGGGATGGCTGTGACGAGCTTCAAACTCGCGAGTGCTGGGCATAGTGACAGACGCAAAAGGATCAATGGATCCTATTCCAGTATGATCGAGAACCGACAGATGAATAGCCGTGCTGTGACAGAGCATCTTGGACCATTTTCACTGAGAGGATGGGAAGTAGCCATTGACAACGGTGATGCCCAACATACAGCTTACCATGGAAAGAAGTAGGAATGATTGGATGAAGACAGCAGGAAAGCAGAGGTTCAGAGGAACGAAAGGCATCTCTATACGCTTATCTGAAATTCTCATCAATGAATTACATAAGTATCTCTATCATAGTTTATATTTCAATTATGTTTTAATTACCAAATCTCCATAACTATCTGAATCTGCCTGACTGAGATTTACAAGGTGATCATAGCTTGCTTCAAGCCGACAATCTCCGTGGGATCGACCTTTACTCACGTAAGGTTTATTACTTGGACGACCCAGTGCACTTGCTGGTTAGTTGTGCGGAATTGTGACAAATTGTGATTCATGTTTGAGAGCACCAAGCCATTGGCGCCATTGTTGAAGATCACAATTTCGTGCACCAGTTTGCCTATGTGAATAATTCTGTTTAACTGCTAATTGCTATACTTAATGTAATTGCTCTTGATTGTGTTTGAATCTCTTTACTTGTGTTTGTATCTGATTGGTTGGGTTGTAGTGAATTGGGTGTTGATTGAATTGCTTGGGCCTAAGGCCGTGATTGGTTTGTGTTTGAGGTTTAGTAAAGTATGAAAGATTAAGCTGGTTCAACATAGACTTAATGAACCTATGCTTGGAACAAATTAGTCATTCATGCAGTTTAGGAAAACTTTTAAGACGTATATAAAGAAAAATATGGGTTTAGGATTTTGGATAATTAATTGATGCTTCTAAAGAAGGTTTTAGATTTTTGAATGTTGAGCCATTGGTTTTCAAAAGAAGTTTATATAAGGCGAGCGATGAGTACTACGAATGAAAGTAGTTTTCTTTTCAATGTCTCTAAATGAAATTAACAATTTGCGCTTTATTCTTTACTTTCACGGCATTCTCTACCTCTACTGAGAACATGTGGTTTGGTTCTCACCCCGAAATTTTCCACCCTTTCAGTGACACAGGTTTGAAGATGTAATTTGAAGCTGCGAGCGATTAGTAGGTTTTCTTTATGGTTTTAATTGCTTTCATAGAGTCCCCTCGCCATTATCCCTTGATATTTTATTTTAACAGAGGGATAGGTATTGTATTTGGGTTTATATGACTTCTTATGTATAAGAATTACTATTAATAATACGTATGTGATTGTTATTATTATTTGCAATGTTTATCCTTGATACATGTCTTTAATGAATAAAAACAAAATTTTCTGGCTTTTTCCTAAAACTGAACCGCAAAATCGATACAAAGGCTCAGTAATTAAGTAGTTAAAATTAGAAAAGGTCACGTAACGTTCTTTCTAGTAGAAATACCCTGACTTAAGCAAGGTATTTTGCTGGAAGGGATGTTACACCTTTGTTCTTAGAGCTTGTTGATGGCAGCCCAACACCAAACTTAGAATTGATGTTTGGGGGCACTGCAAAGCTCTTGACAGAAAGAAAGGGTTGGAACACTAAGTGTTGCACCACTGTCTCTTTCTTATCAGAGGGAGAATTGGGATTGGACATCTTGAACAAGATGTAGTCCTCTCCTAGTTGGAAAACCATTTCTCCTTTGCCACATTAATCATGGCATTTGCAGTAGCTATGAAAGGTCTTCCGAGAATGATAGTCATCTTCATCCTCTCCAATATCCAAGACTATGAAGTTTGCAGGGATGTAGTGGTCTTCAACCTTTACCAAGACATCCTCTACTAAGCCATATGGCTTCTTTATTGACTTGTCTGCCATCTCTAGTGAGATATTTAGAGCTTGTACCTCAAAGATTCCCAACTTCTCCATTACAGAGAGTGGCATGAGGTTTATACTTGACTCTAGGTCACACAGAGCCTTCTCAAAGGTCATGGTGCCTATGGTGCAAGGAATCGGAAAGCGTCTAGGATCTGGAAGCTTCTGAGGTAGCTTCTGCTGAACCAAAGCATTGAGTTCTTTGGAAAGCAGTAGAGGTTCTTCCTCTAAAGGCTTTGTACCAAATAACTTGGCATTCAGTTTTATGAGAGCTCCTAGGTACCGAGCAACTTGCTCTTCCCTAGTGTCTTCATCCTCATCAGAGGATGAGTGTTCATCAGAACTCATGCATTGCAGAAGTGCATGCAAAGGAACCTCTATGATCTCTATATGAACCTTGGTTTCCTTTAGTTCTTGGATAGGGTTTTCTTGAGTGGGTATTGAGCACTCAGAGTGTGTGCCGTTACTGGCATTCAACGCCAGCTCTGATGGCTCTGTGGGTGTTGAATGCCCATGCTGTATACCCTTACTGGCGTTAAACGCCAGTTCCCTTACCATTTTGGGCGTTAAACGCCCAACAGGGATATCCTGGCTGGCGTTCAACGCCAACTTCCCTGCTTGTAGGGGCGTTGAACGCCCAGTGAGGGCTTCCTCACTAGCGTTCTGCACCAGTTTTGCTGCCTGCTTGGGCATTGAATGCCCAGTGAGGGATTCCTTACTGGCGTTCAATGCCAGGCTCTTAGCTATTTTGGGCGTTGAATACTCAGTGAGATCTTCCTCACTGGCGTTCAAAGCCTTCCCAATCTCTCCAGATTCGTCTTCTGCCTCAGTGGTGATGGCCTTGCACTCCTCTCTTGGATTCACCTCAATGTTACTAGGAAGAGTGTCAGGAGGAGTCTCAGGGATCCTCTTGCTTAGCTGACCAACTTGAATCTCCAAATTTCTGATGGACGATCTTGTTTCGATTATGAAACTATAAGTGGTCTTAGAGAGGTTGGAGACTATAGTAACTAAGTCAGAAAGGCTCTACTTAGGAGTCTCTATGTTCCCTTGAGAAGATGGGAATGATGGCCTGTTGTTGAACCTTTTCTGGGTTCTTCTACCTTGATTATTATTGAAGCCTTGCTGAGGCTTCTGTTGTTCCTTCCATGAAAGGTTATGATGATTCCTCTATAAAGGGTTGTAGATATTTCCATAGGGTTCTCCCATGTAATTCACCTCCTCCATGGTGCGTTGATCAGGATCATAAGCTTCTACTTCAGAAGAAGCTTCCTGAGTACTGCCAGCTGCAGCTTGCATTCCAGTCAAATGCTGAGAGATCATATTGACTTGCTGGGTCAGGATCTTGTTCTGAGCCAATATGGCATTCAAAGTATCAACTTCAAGAACTCTTTTCTTCTGAGGAATCCCATTGTTTATAGGATTTCTCTCAGAAGTGTACATGAATTGGTTATTTGCAACCATCTCAATAAGTTCTCTTGCTTCTGCAGGCGTTTTCTTCAAGTTGAGTGATCCACCTGCAGAGATGTCCAATGATATCTTGGGCATCTCAGACAGACCATTGATAAACCCATATTTCATGAGTTCATTTGTGCTTAATTAGAGTGATTTATTCAACTCTTCACCTACTTATTCACATTAATTGCATAGTTTTACTTTCCCTTCCTTATTATGTCATATAATGAAAAACATGTTTTCTAAGCTTTAAAAATTAATTATTTTAATTACCTTTATTTCCATTCGATGCCGTGATTAGTGTGTTGAGTAGTTTCAGATTTTCTAAGGCAGAATGACTTAAAGGATGAAAAAGAAAACATACTAGAATGGAAGGAAGAAGCAAAAAACTGGTATCCACGCGATCGCATGGATGACGCGATCGCGTGCCAAGCACGAATCAGCAGCGACGCGGCCGCATGACTGACGCGACTGCGCGCCTCAAGCAGAATACACATGACGCGGTCGCATGACTGACGCGACCGCGTGGCAAGGAAAAGCTCCGAATGACGTGACCGCGTAACCCACGCGGACGCGTGACAGAGGCCACGCACCAGAAATTACAGAATACGCCCCCAGCGAATTCTGAAGCCCTTTTTGGCCCAGATCCAAGTACAGACAGCATAGACCAGAGGTTATAAAGTGTGGGAATGCTTCCATTCAAGCGAGAGCTCGCATATTTTCACCTTTCAATGATTTAGATTTAGTTGAGAGGGAGATCTTCTTTCTCTCTCTTTTAGGATTTAGGATTTCTTCTTGTTTTAAGAGTAACTCTGGATCCAGGTTTAATGTTCTTTTAGTTTTACTTTTATTTATTTATTCCAACATTTGAATTGATTATTATAATTTACGAATTATTCCATGTTACAGATTACTAATTGAATTAATGACAATTTGAGGTATTTTCAGTTTATGATTATTCTCTTTGATTTAAGTTGCCATTGCTTCCCATCTAAGGACACTTTTATTGTTTTAGCAATTTACTTTTTCCCCTTTTGGTTTTGGTTAAGAATTCAGTAACTCAACAATTATTAAACTCAACATAATTGATAATTGTTACTTTGCTAATTGAGTTGAACTTAATTAATCCCAACCTTTTCTTAGGAAATAATTAGGATTCAAAGGTCAATTTAATTAGTCCCTTAACTTTCCTTTGCTCTGGTAAAGGTTGACCAAGTGGAATTAAGATACAACTTTCATTATTGTTGAGAAGGATAACTAAGTTGGACTTCTAATTTCCCTTATCTTGCCAAAAGTTGTTTTACAGTTATTATTTATTTTTACTTGCCATTTAATTCACTCGTCATTTAAATTACTTGCTTCTCACCTTCTAAACCCCGATTACAACCTTTATAGACAATAGTAAGAACATACTTCCTCGCAGTTCCTTGAGAAGACGACCCGAGGTTTGAATACTCGGTTAACAATTTTTAAGGGGTTTGTTACTTGTGACACCCAACACGTTTGTACGAAGGGATTTTTGCCGGTTTAGAAACTATATCTACGACGCAACCGTTTCTATGAATTTCTTTACTGGTTGAAAACCCGACGTCAAAATGGCACCGTTGCCGGGGAACTGCTAACGTGTGCCTTATTATTAGTTATTGTAAATATTTTTCTTTTGCTTGTTTGATTATTGTTGTTTTTCCTTTTTCTCTTTATTTGCTACTATGAACTCTCACCCCTCTCGCTTTGAGTTTGGTTCTAATATTGTTAAAGGAAATAGAAGTTATAGCAGGAATGTGCATCAAGGTCAGACCAATCAAGGATGGATGGAGCCAAGAGGATCTAATCAACCCTTTAGGCGGCAACACCCCCCGAGATATCCTAGACAAAGACCATTCTACCGTGCATACCCAGCTGTAAGACATGGTGGACAACCTTGTAACTACCAACAAGCCCCACCCCGTGCATATGAACCATCCTTTCAACATAACCTCTAACAACCACACTCACAAGCTTCTCTTCACCATTCGCCATCATATGATCCTTCCTTACCCCAATACCAATCCAATCGTTCCTAATCATCACCACTTTCCTCTGTATCATGTCCAAGTCTGGCAAACCGCAAAGCAAAGGATCGCCTGAAAGAAACAATGATTAAATTTCAAACAACCATTCAACAACTGGAGCAAGCACTAATTCAATGGGCCACTAGGCGCTCAAGTATACAAGGATCAACCACAGCCCCATGTGGACAGCCCAATGAAGAGCGTAGCATGAAAGAAACGCTAGAGACTCCAGTGGACAAGACAGAAAATGAATTCGTACTAGAACAAGTGGAAGAAGCTGTCATTATTCAAAAAGAAGAGTTGGTTGAAGATCTAGGCGATGCTGAACTTCCTTGGGAATACAGAATTGAGGAAAACTCCATCCAAGACACTACAGTTGATGCTAAGGAGGATACCGTACAATCTCCAAGGCAAGTCGTCTACGAAGAATCAGACGGAATAATCCAAGAAGCAAATTTCCTTGATGATGATAGTCACAAGTCTAGTGCTCCTAGTGATGAACTTGCATCTGCAAGTGAATTCTCTGAGATCGAAGAATCTTCCCCAAGTGAATATGAAGATGATGCGGAGGTAGATTTCTCTCAACCTCCAATCTATGACTCAAGTGATGAGGAAGACGCAAAAGACTTTGACCAGAATACAGATACAATCGAAGATCTTTGCAAGGAAGTGGAAGAATTCACAGAAGAGCACAAGGAAACGGAACTCGCAGAACCACCAAAAACACCTATCCCAAGGCCATTGTCACCCAATACAAGCTTCAAGTGGGTACAATCCTTAACCTATAATTTTACTTATTCACTTGAATATGGTTTGCTTGAAATAGATGGCCAGCTTAGAGCTCTCTGCGGCTTTAAAAGTAAAAGGGAAATGGCTCGTATTCAGAGCTGGTGCACCAGGTTCAATAAGGTTCCACGCTTCACCTCGAAGTACACAGATTGGTATCGTGCTCAATTGCATGGATCACGGAGGACGTTTGGTCGCCACGGTGAGATTCTACTCTTTAACCCGCCCGAATGGAAACTTACAATTCAAAACGAAGGCGGATCTAAAAACACAGCTTGGGATCATGGATTATGTTCTGACATTCGTCATCCCGGGAGGCTGGATATCTGTTTAAAGCTACGCAGAAGCTTTACATGCCTAGTTTAGGACCCCGGAGGCTATTAGCATTCCAAGCACTGGTAGAGATTTTTGGACGAATTTAAACACAAGCCACCATAACAGGATACTCTTCCAATGTCCAACTTAAGGACTTTAACTAAAAGTGCTAGGTGGGAGACAACCCACCATGGTATGGTCGCTTCTTTTTCAATTTATTTCTTGTTAATTGCTTTCAATTTTTCCTTTTTCATTTTAATTTATTAAACCTGGAATCATGCATAAGCATCCATGATAGTCATTGCATTCTGCACTTTTCATGCATAAAAAAAAAGTGGTTGCACGACGCGACTGCATGCCCCATGCGATCGCGTCATATCGTGAAAAACACCACCCATGCGACCGCGTGACCCACGCGGCCGCGTGATACATATATCGGTGTAAGGATCCAACGAACAGAAAGTTGGGCTGGAATCATGCGGCCCTAGTGCGTTTCGCACAAATTGGCCCACGCGATCGCATGCCCCATGCGATCGCGTCACATGGATTGCACATCATCCCAAAAGGAGACAGAGAGTTGCGCTAAAACGGCGCTGGAGTCGTGCGTTTAGCACGACTTCCAGCGACGCGATCGCACGACCCATGCGATCGCGTCACCCTTCTTTCCCCCTCGTATGCGATCGCGCACCCCGCGCGATCGCGTCACTCCCATTCTCGTCCCAACCACGCGACCGCGTGCCCCACGCGGCTGCGTGGATTCGAAAATATAACTCCCCCAGCCCGCGAACCCTATCAGTCGCGCAGCCCTCACCCCCAACCCTCTTCCCCTTCTCTGCCTCCTCTCCCTCCAACCACCACCCACCACCTTCCAGCCACCACCGCACCATCACCCAGACGCCGCCGCCGACCCGCCATCGCTGCCGTACCACCCCCTCCCCTTCTCTCTCCTTCCTTCTTCCTCTCTCCTCCCCTTTCCACCGCTGCTCGCCGCCACCACCGCCCACCACCGCCGGCCATCCACCGCGCCCCACCCCTTCAGCCAGCAACCCCAACCACAACCTCCCACCCCTATCCTCTCCCTCCAACCACCACCCACCACCTAAACCCTTTCTCCGACACCAACCCCCTCCGCCGCCACCACTGCGTCGCCGTGCACCACCACCGCGCCGGACGCCGCCGCAGCTACCTTCTTCCCTGTTCCACCCCTTCCGCTTACCAGGTTCCGCAACACGCAACCATTTTTTTTATCTGTTCGTAACTTTTTTGTATTTTTTTATTCCGTTTATGTTCATAATTAGGATAGTTAGACTTGCATGTTGTAGTGGATTTTTAGGTTGTTAGGTAGCTTAGGCTGTGGTTAGTGGATCTAGGTCTGTTTACTTGCACTGTTCTTACTTCTGTTTTATCTTATGTGCAATTCTGTTGCTGCTATAATCATGATTCATATGCTGCTTTCTCGTATGTTGCTGCTGTTTACATTGAGTTTTTTATGTTTATTTTATATTTATGTACATGCAGCTTGATTTTTTTTAATTCATATGAACTGATTAAATTGCTGTTTATTTTCCGGGACAATCCAATTTTAGCCGGAATGCTGCCCAATTTTTTTTAAATTTGTTTTCATTCATGTTTTGGTTTGACATTTCCGAAATCTGTTTTACTCTGCTTTACCCAAACCATTACATGAATGCTATGGCAGACCTTCTCACCCTTTTTGATTTCTTGGTTCATAAACTGCTTGTTCAATTATGAGTACTTTTATTCTTACCTATGAATCCTTGTTATATGGTTTTTTCTCTATGCCACTTACTTTAACCCGCACTTTACTAACTCACTGTTTTTAATTTACTAATTTCTTTTTCAAATCCTAACCATACTACTCCCTTTTGGTCTCTTTTCTAATTATTTTCACTTTCCTCTAACTTTCTAACCATGGCATATTGCTTATTTTCTTTCCATTTAACATTCATTCAATCACAATTCAATTACTCATTTTCCTTATTCTATTTCTCCCTTACCGCTTTGAGTTTCCTTTGTTTAATTGCCTATTTGCTTTCCTATTTTTTTATCCATTCCTGATTTTCTATTTTTCAGGATGTCTGCCTCACAAAGGAAAGGCAAAGGCAAGGCTACTGGCAAGCGCAAGAGAGGAGATTCCTCCTAGTCCATCATTTCCCTAATGCACGATACCTCATGGCGGGAGAAGAACTTCACACCGCAGGAGAAAGCCAACCAGCTACTTCCTGCGGATGATCCTATAAAATTTGCAAACCGGTACTATGAACTGAAGTAACCGGCTTTTGCAAACTCCAGAAACCTATACCTGGAACATACCTTGAAGATTCCAGAGGCCCTCCAGCGGTACACTACTGAGCAAATCAAGCAAAGGGGCTGGTTCTTTCTGGAGAGACCACTGACAGAGGTCAATGCATCTTGGGTCCGGGAATTCTATTGCAACTACTACCTTACTACCCTTGATGCAGTGAACCTGAGGGGAAATCAAATTCTAGTCACTGAGGAGGCCATAGAGACCATTCTCCAGCTCCCAGCCAAGTCCGATCAGCCAGATGGTTTTGCACAGGCTGAGGAGGACATGGGCCAGATGCAGTTTGACTGAGATGCCGTAAAGGCACGGATAGCTCTCGACCCTGCTGTTCCTTGGGATATGGGTCAGAACACCACTATGCCTAGAGGTATCAAGAGAGTGTACTTGAACGATGAGGCTCGGCTATGGCATCAGATCTTGAGTAATTTTGTGATGCCGAGTACTCACGAGACGGAGATCCCGGCTACCATGATCACCCTCCTTTGGTGTGTGCTGGAGGGTAAGGACATATACTTACCTCGTTTTATCCGGCATTATACTTACTTCGTTTTATCCTTCTTCTTTGTTTCTTTTGTGGTTGCCTTCCCCTTGGTGACCTCTTTTTCTAAAGGAGTTGTGATACTGTCTTCACCTGCCTCTAGAGGTTTAGGTTCCTCCAACTTTTCCTTGAGCTGTGGCAATTGCTGTTTTCCTTGTTTATCAATTAAGGGGATCTCAGAATGAACTGGCTGTGCTTCAGTGCTTGTCTCCTCTTTCAGTGTCTCATTATCATTTGTGCTTAGTTCCTTGTCCTCTTGATCTGTTTCTTGTAAGAGTTTGAAAACATTGAAGCTGAGTCGTTCATCATGGATTCTCAATATTAGCTCCCCTTTCTCTACATCGATAAGTGCTCTGGCCGTAGCTAGGAATGGTCTTCCCAATATGATTGGGTGAGTGTGACTCTCTTCCATGTCCAGGATGACAAAGTCTGTTGGGAGAAAGTATTTCCCAACCTTTAGCAACACATTTTCCACCACTCCTATTGCTTGCTTTTGAGTTTTGTCAGCCAGTCTGATGATTACATCTGTGGGCATTATCTCATTTATCTGCAGCCTCTTCACCAGGGATAAGGGCAGTAAGTTGATGCTGGCCCCCAAATCACATAGTGCTCTATCGAACATAGTTTCACCTATGGCACAAGGGATGTGAAAACTCCCTGGGTCTCTTCTTTTTGTAGGCAACTCAGGTTGAATAAGGGCACTACATTCCTTGTTCATCACTATAGTCTGGCCTCCTTTGAGTGAGCTTTTCCTGGGAAGAAGTTCCTTCATATACTTGATGAATGCAGGAATTTGTTGAATTGCCTTGATGAATGGTATGTTTACATGCAGAGATGCAAACAAGTCTAGGAACCTTGAGTATATTCTCTTTTCCACAGCACCATTGAGCAGCTGAGGGAAGGGTGCATAGAGCTTCAGCAGCTCTTGTTGTGAGATTTTTGGTTCTTGGTGATCTCTATCCTCCTCCTTTGTTGAGTTGTCATCAGGTTGTTCGAAAGGTTTGCCATGCTTGTCTTCAGTCTCTTGATCACTTGTAGTGACCATTTTGCAATCTTCCCATCTTACTTTCTTTGCTTCTCTTTTGGGGTTTTTCTCTATGTCACTTGGGAAGCTATCAGTAGGTTTGGGAATCTTCTCAGCTAAACATCCCACCTGGAATTCCAGCTTCCTAATGGTCTCTCCCTGGTTCTTAATATTGGCTCGCACCTCCTCTTTGAACACCTTATTTTCTTGAATCTCTTGGCATATTCCTTCAAGTAAAGTTTCAATCTTAGAGAGCTTGTCATCAATTGATGGGTGATTCGGAGCAGATGTGCTGTTTTGGTTTTGATAGGCGTGTGGAGAAGTGTTGTTGTGGGGGTGTTGAGATGTCCTCTGTGTGAATTGTTGGTGAGCTGCATTATTGTTGGAGTTATAACGTCTCTGGTCTTGGTTTTGATCTTGCTGACTTCCCCACCCAAAGTTTCGGTGGTTTCTCCATCCAGGGTTGTAGGTCTTGGAGTATGGATCATAGTTTTGTCTTCGTGAATTCCCAATGTAGTTGGCTTGCTCCTGACTACCCTCTGCTTCTTTATTCACTCCTTCTTGGGTTGTTGATGAAGTGGAGATTGCTGCTACTTGGTTCCTCTCCATCTTCTTGGTGAGGTCAGCCAGCTGCTGGGTAATGAGCTTGTTTTGGGCCAACAGAGCATCTACATTGTTTAGCTCTATTACTCCTCTTGTGTTCCCTCTTTCGGAAGCATAGAAGTAGTCGTTCTCTGCTACTGTTTCAATGACATCTATAGCCTCCTCAATGGTTTTCTTCTTGTTCAAGGATCCTCCGGATGAATGGTCTACGGCCTTCTTTGACTCATAAGAGAGCCCTTCATAGAAAATGTGCAGCTGCACCCATTCGTTGAACATGCCAGGTGGACACCTCCTTGTGAGGTCCTTAAATCTCTCCCATGCTTCATACAAAGTTTCACCATCTTGTTGCCTGAAAGATTGGACCTCAGCTCTCAGCCTATCGATTCTTTGAGGAGGGTAAAATCTTGCTAAGAATTTGTTCACCACATCTTCCCAAGTTGTCAAGCTTTCCCTTGGGAAAGATTCCAGCCACTTGGCTGCCTTGTCCTTGAGTGAGAATGGAAATAAGAGCAGTCTATAGGTGTCAGGATGAACACCATTAGACTTCACTGTGTCACATATTCTCAGGAAGGTGGTCAAATGTTGATTGGGGTCTTCTTGAACACCTCCTCCAAACGAACAGTTGTTCTGAACAAGGGTGATGAGCTGTGGTTTAAGTTCAAAGTTATTGGCATGGATTGTTGGCTTTTGGATGCTACTTCCACAATTGCCTGGGTTTGGATTGATGTAAGAGCCCAAAACTCTTCTATCCTCCCCAGCATGATTTGCTCTACCTCCTCCCCCATAGTTGTGATCCTCTTCTTCATGATGGTTTTCCATGTTGTCTTCCATGTTTGGTTCAAAGAATTCCTCCTCTTCCTCAGCACCAACCACTTTCTTTCCTCTTGCCTCCCTCCTTAATCTAAGGAAGGTCCTCTCAGGTTCAGAATCGAAGGAAGTTGAAGCCCCGCTTCTTCTCCCTGTCATTCAACCATCAAGTGCAAGCAAGAAAAGATATGTGCAGAAAGTATTTTTGTCAGAATTACTGTTAGTTGTGGGTGATGCAATATATCAAACAGTTAGTGGGTTAGCAAATAGAATTGAAAATAACAAAGAAAAACAAAAGAGTAGAGGGGGAAGGAAAGAAGTTTAACTAAAACAAAAAGTAAATCACTCAAACAGAAAACAAAATTCACAAAAGAAAAATGCTCAATCTAGTGATCTTCCAATTTAATCATTGTTGATGCACAATCAATCCCCGGCAACGGCGCCATAAACTTGATGCGGGTGGAAACTGTCTCTCAACAAATTTCCTTCGGCAAGTGTACCAAATTTGTCGTCAAGTAAAAACTCACAATAGAGTGAGGTCGAATCCCACAGGGATTGATTGATCAAGCAACTTTAATTAGAAGAATGTTCTAGTTGAGCGAATCCATAATTTGGGTTGAGAGTTGCAGAAAATAAAATAGCGGGAATGTAAATAATAGAAAAGTAAATGCTAGAATTAAAGGACTGGAAGTAAATGACTGAAAGTAAATTGCAGAATTGTAAATGAGAATGGGGGATTTGCTCATAAAAGTAAATGGCAGAAATTAAAGAGAATGGGTAAGATTAGAGATGGGGAGTTCATTGGGCTTAGGAGATGTTGCAATTCTCCGGATCAAGTTCATTTTCATCTCTTCCTCAATCAATGCACTTATTGATCTCCTTGGCAATCTTAATTGATTGAAATACAAATTCAATCTCTCAAATCTTGATCAATAGCCAATTCCTTGGTCAATTGTTCATGAGAAGAGATGAAGTATGGTCACTGATTATACCACATGCATTTCCCAAATCAAGTATTGAGAGGGTTATAGTCACATACCCATCCAAACCCAATTTGGTCCAGCATGAGAAAGCATTTCTAGCTTGATCTCTTCATTCCTCTTTCAAGGTTCAGAAGAGATCCAAGTTTGAATAGCTTATTTTCCAAGATAACTACCCAATTGGATGAAGATCGAAAGCTTTCAAGTAAAATCAAGAGAAAAGATAGAAGAAGAATAATGAAAATTAGTATTGATCCATCAAACTACAACAGAGCTCCGTAACCCAATGAAAGGGGTTTAGTTGTTCATAGCTCTAGAAAATGAAAACAAAGATGGAGAATACATCATAAAACTAGAAAATGCAGAGAAGGTAAAATACAGAGAGTAGTTCTCTTTTTCCCCCGACTTCCAGAACTCCTAAACAATTCAAAGAGACTCCTATATATACTACTTTTCTTAGCTTCTAGTTAGCCCTTCAAGTCTTGGGCCTTTGGATCTTGAGTTTGAAGCAGTTCTCTTCTTCATTTGGGCTTGGCTTTACTTGCAGAGAGAAAATGTGAAGTGGGCAGAGACTTTAGCTCAGGACGTTAGGGGTGTTAACATTTAGTGAAAATATGAGTTCGAGAACGTTAGTGACAATCAACTTTCTCACTAACGTTCCTAAGTAAAAGCCACATTAACTTCAACGTTAGTGGCACAAACATTGCCACAAACGTTGCCTCTAAGTCCTTCGCACACGTTATTGAGACTTAACATTCCCAATAACTTTGAAAAGCCCCCTTTGTTCCCATGTTAGAGCGCACGTTAACTTAGTTAACGTGGCTCTTTAACGTGGGCTTGCCATCCTTCGAGAACGTTAGTGACACTCAATATTGTCACTAACGTTCCAAGGTGCCCCTATGACTCACGTTAGAGTCCACGTTAACTAGGTTAACGTGGCTTCTAACGTGGCCATGCTTAGCCATCTCCAACGTTAGTGACCAAGTTGAGTGTCACTAACGTTGGCCATTCTTTCACTCATCAACGTTAGCTTCCACGTTAACTAAGTTAACGTGGAGGTTAACGTGGCTCCTTAGGGGGTTGTGTGGTTGCTTCCAACGTTAGTGACAATGTTGGGTGTCACTAACGTTGTCGACCACTCTTACTTCTTACGTTAGCTCCCACATTAACCAAGTTAACGTGGGAGTTAACGTGGTATATTTCTCCTTAGGCCAACGTTAGTGACAATGTTGAATGTCACTAACGTTGGCGTTTCTCCCCCCTTCTAACGTTAGAGGCCACGTTAACTAATTTAACGTGGACTCTAACGTGGCCACTTATGAGCATTTGCCAACGTTAGTGACAATGTTAAGTATCACTAACTTTGGCTCAACTTCCCCTCTCCACGTTAGAGTTCTCGTTAACTTAGTTAACGTGACTCTTAACGTGGTCAATGATGGCTTCGAGAGCGTTATTGGCAATCACTTTTCTCATTAACTTTGCAAGTTACCTCCCATTCCTTGCTTCCTTTGGTCCTGAAATCAAGCAATAGAGTGCGTCAAAGTTCTAGTCCAAGTCATGGGTAATGCAACATACAATTTGTCACTAAACTCATGCAAAATCCTCATGAAATAATGTAAAATGCACAATGTATGCTTGAATCAAGGTGTAAGTGAATATCTACCCAAAACTAGCTTATTTCCTAAGGGAATGCATGAAACTATCCTAAAAACAATAAAGAAAAGGTCAGTGAAACTGGCCAAGATGCCCTGGCATCAATTCCCCCTAATATCAAACCTAAGTTTGGTGTTAGGTGTACACTATCCACTAAGGAGGAATGTCCTAAGAAGAAGGTGCCCAGGGGATGGAGGAACAAGAAGATCCATATTGAAGACTTCTCACCAAGAATAAAAGTGATATTTGCTGAAAGCCCAATCTTACCTCATACAATGAACAGGATCCTATCTCTTGAGCATATTGAGTTAACCCATGAGAGCATAGGAAAAAGATTCACAGTGAGAGGTAAGGAGCTGAGGCCCTATGACCATCCCTCTCTTTAGCTTGACGATAAAGAAGCGCTTGTTGGGAGGCAACATAACCCTAAATATCCTTTGTTTTTTCTTTCAGTTTGATTTTCATCTATTTATGATTTTTATTCATAATTTCCCTTAGTTTAATTTTGTTTGTGGTCATGCAAAGTGTTTAAAACAGGAACAAGAGGAATCTAGAGGAAGAACAGAGCACCTTAGAGAGCATTACACTCGAATGTTTTGGCGCTGAATGCCAGAATGGGTATTTAGTGCCCCAAACGGCACATTCTTCGAGGGGTGCTGATGCGAAACACCAAGGAGGGCATTTAGCGTCTGGATTGGCAGCTAGAGGTTGGCATTAAACGTTAGGGTGGGCGTTTAACGCCCAGAATAGCATGAAGAAGCTGGCGTTAAATGCCATAAGGGGCATAATTCCCAGGAATCACCATACCTCGTAGTGCACTAAACGTCACCTGTGTGTTTAGCACCATGTCTCATCCTAAAAAAATTAGTATTGGTATTAAATGCCAGGGAGGGCGTTAAACGCCCCAGATGGAGCAAGTTATGCAATGTTGTGGCACTGAATGTCGAGGCTAGTGTTTAGAGCCAGCAACAGAGATTTCAAAAATGAAGAAAGGTTTTAACCGTTACCACTGGTTAATTACCCTCTCCCATCCCTTATGACCATTCAACCCCACTCTCTCTTGCCACCTTACCGACTTTTTCCATCCATATTCATTCACCCCTATACCAACCACCCTTTACATCACCCAATCATCTCCCATCAATCCTACTAACTATCTCTTTCTCTCCATTCTCCAACGGGCATACCCCATTTTCCACTCCTCTATTTAATTTTATTTCAGCAACCCTTCCCCAAATCTTCATTTTAACTGTAAACCCCCTCCCTCATTCCCATCTATATAAACCCCACTTCTCCATACTTTTACCTCACCACATACAAAACATTTTCACTTACTTCCTTCCTCCTTCAACTTTAAGCATAACACATTCAACTTCTTCCCTTTCTTCTAGTCCCTCATCACAATTGAAACGCCCTTCAACTTTTACAATCTTTCTTTTGTTTAAGTTTTCACCTAACTACTCCCATGTCATATCTTATTTTCCTTTTCTTCTTCATATATACCTCCATTCTTACCCGTTTCTATCCCTATCACTCCCACATCCATTTCTCACTTGCTTTCCCACCCTCAACCTTTCCCTCATAACTGCACCCCACGTCCCTCTCTTTTTTTAACCCACTCCCCTTCTTCCAACCTCTCTGTCTTAACTTTATTTATTTGCTCGAGGACGAGCAAAAGCTTTAAGTTTGGTATTGGGGCAGTCCGATTCTCTCTTTTCTCATATTCCACATGGCACCCAAAACTGGAGAATCCTCTTCAAGGAAGAGAAAGGAAAAGGCTCCTATGATTGGCCTATTTGATTTTACCCAGTTCTTCTCCAAGACTTACGAGGATCACTTTAATGAGATTGTGACCAAGATAAAAGTGATCTCGGAGGTCCGCTTTAATCTGCAGCCGGACGAGTATTCGGAGATCCGGGAACAAATTCTGAGGAGGGGTTGGCAAGTTCTATGTAACCCTGTGACTTATGTGGGTGTGCTGATGGGTAGGAAATTTTACGCCAATGCTTGGGTTACTTACAAGCATGTCAAGGGCGTGAACCCGGACCTGAAGAACTGGCGCACTATGGTCCGAGGGAAGATCATAGACTTCGGTCCAGAGAGGGTGAGGGATGTACTGCAGTTGCCACTATCCAGAGACGGCCCTCACTCTTATACTCAGAGGGTCAACACTGATCAAAGACTGGATCACGTTCTTACTAACATTTGCCTCCCCGGAGCACAGTAGAGGAGAGATACTAGAGGTTAGTCATACCAGTTGGGAAGGCATGATCTGAAGCTGGTTGCCCGAGGGTGGTTGGATTTCATTTAGCGTTCCATCATCCCTACGAGTAACCGGTCTGAGGTTACCGTTGATCAAACAGTGATGATTCACTGTATCATGCTCAGTAATGAGGTAGATGTACATCGTGTGATTCCTCAAGAGCTATACAGCAGAGCCACGAAGTCCACCATCTCTTCTAGATTGGCCTTCCTTCACCTTATCTTTCGCCTGTGTGAGGCCGCCCGAGTTCGCATTGATGGAGATACCTATATTGACATTGAGAGGCCGATCACACGGAGGAGTATGGAGTACGCCAAGGAGCTTGGATGAGCACCACCTCAGGAGCCAGTTCTCCCTCCTCAGCAGGAGTAGCTTGAGATGCCTCAGAGATATTATTTCCCTCCTCATGACTATAGAATCAGTTGACCACATCTATTAAAGAGCTGACGTTTTCTGTTGATCAGCTGAGGATAGAGCATTAGGACCACTCTACCTTCCTCCATCAGCTAGTGGAGGAACAACAGAGCTTGAGACGGGAGCTAAAGGAGCTGAGGCGCTGGAGAGGATTCCCAAGAGGGAGCAGCCACCAGGACTGAAGTGGTTGAGTTTCATTATCTATTGCTTTTTTTATTTTCTGTTTTTCAGTATTGTTTTCATGTTTTCTGTTATCTATTTGAAAGCCTTTGCATGATTGCTAGTAGTATCTTATTATTTTCTAGCTTAGTTTTTTAATTTAGTATTTATGTTTATTTTAAAAATCTTCTCCTGTATTGTTCACTGAGCTTGAAAAATCAAAAGAAAAGAAGTAGTAAAATGCATGAGACTTGAGTTATATGTTATGCTTTTTTGGCTACTTTGATGTGGTGGTATTATTTATGATTCTTAATGTATGAACTGAACTGTGCATGATTGATATTGAAGTTAAAAATGTTGATTCTTGTGGTACAGGAACTTAGAAAATTATTATGGATTTTCTAAACTCAGTAAGAAATTAATCCTTGAAGCAAAACAAATAGCAAAAAAAAAACAAAAAGCAAGGTCCAAGGCTCTGAGCATCAATGGTTAGGAAGGTCAGATATGATTAAAAGCTCAAAGAGTTGTTTTTCTAACCATATGCTTTTGGTGTGAATGTGTCAAGTAACCCTTGAGACAGAGCACTAAGAGTCGAGACCTAGTGCAATTGCAGAGTATGCCAAAGGCTCTGAGCACCACTGACTGGGAGGAATAAAAAGGAAAAAATAGAACTCAAAGAGTTCCCCAATTAAGTGCTTGTGGTGTTCGTGTTCCAAGTTAAGCTTGAGGATAAAACACTAAGAGTCACGGCTAGATTCAAGGTGCAAAGCACCGAAGAAAAGAAAAGAAAAAGATGTGCTCAAATATCAGTCAAGTCTTAAAAGGAAAGAGAATCCATAATATCATCCGGGTTCTAATTTTGAGGGATATCAACATTTCTGAGCTTCAAAGGATAATGAGATACCAAACCTATTCAGAATCACAATGCCATCAACCCTACTCAGTAATTGGACAGGAGCTTAAAGGAATACTCAAGTCTTAGGCAAATTCTCTTCTCAGTCCTATATTGTTTTTAGTTGCTTGAGGACAAGCAACAGTTCAAGTTTGGTGTTGTGATGCATGAGCATCTTTTCCTTATTTTCTATTTATTTTAAGTTAGAATTTAATGAGTTTTAATCTTGTTTTAGTGTTTGAAACCTATTTGGATTTTACTTTGAGTTGCTTTGGTGTTTTAATTATTTCAGGTGAAGTTCGGATCAATTTGGCAAAGTTCGTGTCCAAGAAAACAGGATTCAAATCTGCCAAGCTGGCGCTAAACACGGATGATAAACCCCAATTTTTTTATTTATCTTGTGTTAAATTTAGTGGATACTTTTCTCACATTTATTCAATGAAATAGCATGGTTTTGTGAAATTCTCATAAATTGTTCTTAAGAGTGAAAACATATTTTTTAGGCCCTTAATTTACTAAATTTAATTCTCTTTAATTCCATTCGATGCCTTGATGTGTTTGTTTAGTGATTTCAGGCTTAGAAGGCAAAGATTGGATTGAAGAAGTGATGAAAGCACATGCAAAATGGGGAATTCATGAAGAAATGAGGATTTGGCAGAAATTATGGCCACGCGTACCCATGCCTCACGTGTACGTGTGACACTTGTCACATGACCTCATTAAAGGAACACGCTGAGGGCGATTTCTGGACTTGTTGGAGC